>NC_059425.1:189531319-189546998 GCF_021028975.2 Sphaerodactylus townsendi
ATAATAATAATAATAATAATAATAATAATAATAATAATAATAATAATGCAGTTTGGATTTATATCCCCCCTTTCTCTCCTGTAAGGAGACTCAAAGGGGCTTACAATTTCCTTTCCTTTCCCTTCCCCCTACTGTGAGGTAGGCGGGGCTGAGAGAGCTCTGAAGAACTGTGACTAGCCCAAGGTCACCCAGCTGGCATGTGTTGGAGCTGTCCCCCCCCCCCCCAACTTTGGAACTCCTTTGGGAGCAGTCCTTTGTCCGATTGTGTCTTGCTGCGTTTTAATAGCATTTTATTGTGTTTTCATTTTTATTGGCTTGAGTTGTTCTGTGCATCACTTTGCGACTTTGTTTCATTGAAAGGTGATCGATCGATCAATAAAGCAAACCTTATTTTTAAGATGTCCTGCTCTCCAGGCAAAGCAGAAAGCAGAAGTCAGGACCAAAACTGGGAGTTAGCTGACTTTTCACTTACCAGCCGGACTGATCAAATATTGGCTGAGCGTCTACTCCAAGTTCTGGAACACCTTCTCTTTACTGATGAGGTCTCGCTTTCCCTCTGTGCCGTTCAGACCTCTCACCCCCCCTCCAGTTTTGTTTCTCTCTGGTATGAATCAAACCAGAGATTTCCTTTTGTGTGATTTTCGGTTCCCTCCGCTCCAGATTCACTCCATAAAACACATGCATTTCCAACATGATTTACACAGCAATACATCAGCATTAAAAGCTACATGTATACGAGCTGTGTAAATAACATCAGAAAACCGTAAAGCAGGCAGACAACAATACAGACAAATCTACAAAGCCAACACTGGAAGGTGGAAAATCAAAACCAAAATTTACGTGCTGTAGAAATGGCATGTAAATAAATATAAAGAGAAATTAAATGGGGCACGTTCCTTCCTCTCTCCATAGCTTTCCGTTTAACAACACCCGTACACAAAAGGGAATTAGAGTGCCCAGCAGGGTCGTGGCTGGATTGATGCTAAAAAAAATGTGTTCATTCCAAAGGAGCAATTTACTGCAAGGAAGGGAACTAGGAGCCAGCATAAAGGCTCACAGGGAGCCGCAAAGGAGAAGCAAACCCAATACTGAGATCTCCCAGGCCAAACAGCCAGATTTTGAAATTGCACTTCAGTCCTATTTTGAAATTGTGAAATGTTGGGAGCCAGCGTGGTGTAGTGGTTATATGTTATGCAGATTCTAATCTGGAGAACCGGGTTTGATTTCCCCAATCCCCCACCTGAGTGGCAGAGGCTTATCTGGTGAACCAGATGTGTTTCCACACTTCTACATTTCTGCTGGGTGACCTTGGGCTAGTCACAGTTTTTCAGAACTCTCTCAGCCCTACCTACCTCACAAGGTGTCTGTTGTGGGGAGAGGAAGGGAAAGGAGCTTGTAAGCCACCTTGAGTCTCCTTACAGGTGAGAAAGGTGGGGTATAAATCCAAACTCCTACTCCTCCTCCTCCTCTTCTTCTTCTACAGTAGCCAAGATAGACTAACTTTACCTTCTTTTTAAGAAGAGAATTGAAAGAAAAAGAGTCCAGTAACCCTTTAGTGACCAACAGGATTTTCAGGATATCCAAGTGTTATCTTGTATCTGACAAAGGGAGATTGATTCTCAACAGCTTATTCTCTGAAAATCTTCGTGGTCTCTAAGGTGCTAACTGGACTTGGATCCAGCTGTTCTCATGCAGACCAACACACTTCCCCTCTGAAGTTACAAAAGATAGTAATATTTTGTTGAAGGCTTTCATGGCCGGAATCACTGGGGTATTGTGGGTTTTCTGGACTGTATGGCTGTGTTCCAGTAGCATTTTCTCCTGACATTTCATCTTCATCTGTGATGCAGGCGAAACCAGTGGTGGGATCCAAAAATTTTAGTAACAGGTTCCCATGGTGGGATTCAAACTGTAGCGTAGCGCCAATGGGGCTGGGCGGGGCACGACGGGGGTGTGGCCAGGCATTCCAAGGGCGGGGCATTCCTGGGTGGGGCTGTGGCAAGGACACAGCCGCTGCGCCAGTCCTTGGGCGGGAAACGAATGCACGCAGGCGCAGGCTGCCATGCACACTGGTGCACTTCCTGCTAGACTGCTTCAAGTTCTGTGCGCTACTGCTGAGAGGAGGGGCGTAACTAAGGCAAAAATCACGTGGTAAAATCACCAATTAGTAACCCCCTCTCGGCACCCACAAATAATTAGTAACCTACTCTCGGGAACCTGTGAGAACCTGCTGGATCCCACCTCAGGGCGAAACATCAAGAAAATGCTACTGGAACATGGCCATAGAGCCCAGAAACCCCACAACACCTCGATAAAAATATTGTTGCATTTTGTTCCACTCACCAAAAAAGCGTCATACTTTGCACTGAGGAAGACTAGAGCGTTTCCCCAAAGTTTTTGACTTCCAAAGGAGGTTTTCCCCTCTTGGGGACTCTGGCAGAGCCATCTCTGTAATGCTTCTTGATTAACAGTCTCTCTTCAAAGTTCTCCAAGGAAAAGAAAGTGCCAAGAACAGGCCAAGAGGGCGCTTGGCTGCGAGAAGGACGCCTGTCAGGACTATTGGAAAAGCTTTACCCGAAGCCTGGTGGGATTGCCTGCTCCAGTTTATGGCAGCGCAAAGCAGAAGGGATGATAAATGGAAGTTTATTGCAGCAAATGCTACATTATCTGTTAACAAGCCGTTAATGGATCCAAGAGTCAGTAACAATCCCTCAGCACCTGACAGGCCGCTTTAACAACACAGCCTGGTGCCCAGAAACAGAGGTGTTTGCTGCGGAGGTGTCTTGGTGGGCAAACTGGGGGCAACTGGACGCAACTGCCTCCAGAGAGGTGGCCAAACACTTGTGGTAGGGTTGCCAACTCTGAGGTGGGAATACTTTGGAGGTTTTGGGGGTAGAGCTTGGGGAAGACAGGGGCTGATTCCGCATGGGCCAAAAACAGCCGTGTGAAAAGGGTGTGAAAACAGTATAAACCCTTTTACACCCTTTTAAACCCTTTTATACCATTTTCACACTGTTTTCACACTGCTGTTTTTGACCCACGCGGAATCAGCCAGGATTTGCGGGTGGGAGGGGGGAAAGGTTTACAGGGGGATATAGTGCCATAGACTTCAACCTCCAAAGCAGCTGCTTTCTCCATGGGAAGTTATCTCTGTAGTCTGGAGATCAGGTACCATTCAGGAAGATCTCCAGGTGTCCCTTCGAAGTGGCCAACTGTGCAGTTGGGATTAGAAAACCAGGGGTTCTGCATGCTCTGGAGGAAATGACAGCCCTCTCCCGCCCTGCCCACCCCCCCCCCCAGTGAGTGAAATTCAAGATAGATTTCATGTTACCCATTAGAACTGACCCCAAACGCTGTAAAACAAATGAATGCTGGCAATGAAAAGAGGTGGGGAAAAATTGCCTACGACAGCAACATACTGGAATAGAAGAGGTGTATTTGTACTTTGTTAATTTCCTCTGCAAATGAGAGCAGTTAAGGGAGAGAAGCATTAGAAAAGTCAGACTCAGCATAACACCTTTCAAATCGGAGGGTCTCCGGGCATTGCAAAAAGCTGGAAGGGGCCCCAATTCAGCCCTGTTTCTTTGCCACATTATAACCAATTTGCCAGGAGCCACATTGGTTTTTAAAGTTTATAATGTTTAAATGTTTATATCCTCCCCCACCCCCACCCCAGCACCCCCACCCCAGCTCATTGTACTGTTGCAAAGATGACCGTTGCAAAGATGACAATGCAAAGTGATGCACATGGGGCAAAAAATCCAAACTTCACATACAAGCTACAAGGGTCAGTGCTATCAGTCACAGACCAGGAAAGGGATTTGGGCGTCTTAGTTGATAGTTCCATGGGAATGTCAACTCAATGCATGGCAGCTGTGAAAAAGGCAAACTCTGTGCTGGGGATAATCAGGAAAGGAATTGATAATAAAACTGCAAAGATTGTCATGCCCTTATATAAAGCAGTGGTGCGACCGCACTTGGAGTACTGTGTCCAGTTCTGGTCGCCGCATCTCAAAAAGGATATTGAGGAGATAGAAAAAGTGCAGAGAAGGGCAACAAGGATGATTGAGGGACTGGAGCACCTTCCCTATGAGGAGAGGCTGCAGCGTTGGGACTCTTTAGTTTGGAGAGGAGGCTGCCGAGGGGGGATATGATTGAAGTCTACAAAATTATGCATGGGGGAGAAAATGTTGACAGAGAGACATTTTTCTCTCTTTCTCACAATACTAGAACCAGGGGGGCATTCATTAAAACTGCGGGGGGCGAAGAATTAGGACCAATAAAAGGAAACACTTCTTCACGCAACGTGTGATTGGTGTTTGGAATATGCTGCCACAGGAGGTGGTGATGGCCACTAACCTGGATAGCTTTAAAAGGGGCTTGGACAGATTTATGGAGGAGAAGTCGATTTATGGCTACCAATCTTGATCCTTCTTGATCTGAGATTGCAAATGCTCTAGCAGACCAGGTGCTCAGGAGCAGCAGCAGCAGAAGGCCACTATTGCTTTCACATCTTGCATGTGAGCTCCCCAAAGGCACCTGGTGGGTCACTGCGTAGTAGCAGAGAGTTGGACTAGATGGACTCTGGTCTGATCCAGCTGGCTTGTTCTTAATGTTCTGGCGACAGTAAAAAAAAAAGGGCTGGACCCTCATTGCGTTCCCTGCTTTCAAAAGGAGAGGGTCCTTCTTTAACCACCAAAAGCAAGGCTATGTGTGGAAAGGGGGGGGGCATGCATGGAGGAGGGAGGTTAGGAGTGAATGAACAGAAACCCTCAGAGGATCCTGGCTACTGCGAGATGAGAATCAAACTGCATAATGAAAATTGTACGCAAAGCGCCAAGTATCATTAGTAAATAGAAACAGCATATTGGCTTAGGGACCTGGAGCTTTCTAGGGAGGGGAGGGGGGGTGGTTCGTTCCCTTCCACACATATCTGATCTCTGACTCCTTCTTGCCTTGCTTTTGGTATCACTTTGACTGATGGATCGCTCTCTGGGGCCACAAAACTTCTTTGAAGCTCGGTAAGCTCTCTTGTTCTCTCTTTCTCTCATTCCCTCTCTTTCAGGGGCTCCCTCTTTAACTGGAAATGCTTGGTAATAACTCAGCCAAGCAAGCAGGAGTAATTTGATATTGCCGAGCTCTTCAGTGCGGGAGGCAAAACAGAAAATCAATGAGACACGTTGGATTTGTGCCAGGAAAGCAGGCAGAAAAAAAAGCGGAGGCAGAGAATCCTAACCTGGTGGAGTCGTCCCCATCTCCCCAAGCCTCCAGAGGAAAGAAGAAGCAGGGAGATTTTAGGGGAAGGGGAGGAGCAGGCGGAATCTCCGGAAAGGGGGCCAGACCGAAGCGTCACATCCCCAAAAGGCAGCTCACAAGCAAATTACGGACACAAATCTTTCGGGTGGCGTGCAGAAGCTGTGATACAACTCTGAGAGTCAGCGTGGTGGATCAGATCGAAAGTGGGCGGGATTAGGCCCCAGGGCTTAACGCGAGATTTCAAATCTCTGTTTCTATCAGTTAAGCTTGCTGTGGGATGACCACTGCCATTTCATAAGCCTTGGCTCATTCCGCATTACGGCATCAATGCACTTTCAAACTGCTTTCAGTGCTCTTTGAAGCTGCGCGGAATAGCAAAATCCACCCTGCAAACAGTCAGGAAAGTGGTTCGAAAATGCATTATTTTATGCAGCGGAAGGGGCCTCTCAGTTTCATTCCTACCTCATGCTAAAAGTGGCGGGGATCCCAACATATTTGGCAACAGGTTCCCTTGGCGGTGGGATTCAAATAGCGGCTGCAGAAGTGCCAATGGGGCTACGGGGCATGATGAGGGTGTGGCCTACATTCTGGGGGCGGGGCGCTAATAATTTCCTCTGTTACTGTAAAAAAACTCCTACCGTAAAAAAAAGTTCCTAATTTCCTGCTGGTATCTTTCTGTCCATAATTCTTTTAAACTCATTATAGCAAAGTCCCATCGCCTACCGCCAACAGAAACAACTACTTCTCCTCTAATTGACTGCCTGTCAAATACTTAATACTTTCAAATACTTAATTTTGTTTCTAGAAATCAAAGTTAGAAGGATTCTTTACTTAAACAAGGAACTTTTACCCTATTTCTAAAACATGTTTTTAAAACAGTTCAACAGGGAAAAATTATCTCCCATTTTCCACCTTCGCTAACCAGCCAACATAGGAAACAACAGGACTTTATTTATTTTTATTTATTTATTTATTAAGCTTTTATAACGCTTCCATCCCCCAAGGGGCAATGGGCGGTGTACAGCATATAAAGGAACAATATAAAAACAGTTAAACATTTAAAAGCAGCTTATAAAAACTAGAAATTTGGTTTACACAGACTCATCAATGCATGGGTGGCTTCAATATTCCAGATTTAAAATTCCCTCTCCCCTGGGAAGGGAGGCATGGCGAGTCTCATTAGATTTTTGGACCTAATGGAATTTCTAACGGAAAAGCGGACTCCACTAGTAACCTCCTCTCGGCACACATAAATAATTAGTAACCCACTCTCGGGAACTGGTGAGAATCCTGTTGGATCCCACCTCTGCTCATAAGTAGCAGTTGTGGGAAAACAGAGGAGGGGAGATCAATGAGACAAAATGACAAAAATAAACCGGGGAGCTGATGGAACGAGCTCAGAAAATGGTGTTGAGGTGGTAGTCCGGGGACTGCAAGGAGACTTGGGAAACGCTTTTAAAGAGATCCAAGATAGCAAGTGAAAAAACGCTTCCACAAAATTTTTTGCTAAAGTGAAAACATTTCCACAAAAGAATTGCTAAAGTGGAGGATTCGCTTAAAAACGCTTTCAGGCTGAAAAATAAAATGATTTTTGGGGAAAAAATGCAGAACTCATCGCAGTAAGGTGAACCCCAAAATTGTGATTTTAGAGGCCTCTCTGCTTTGCCGGAACTCTACAGAGTTAATGCTCTGGAAAAACTTTTGTTCTTCTGAAAATCATTGTTCTTTGGCAGACGCCAAAATGTATGTAGCCTTAACCGCGAAACCGCTTGCCTTCTAGAAAACAAAATAAGTTTCGGTATCCTGTACTCGAGGTGTACTTGCTAAACCCACCAAGGTTTCTCTTAGAAATACTCTTTGATGTTGTGTTCTTGTGATTCTCAGAAAAGCCACCTGCTCTCTTCTCCTCCCGACCCCCTCCCCAGAGAATCCTTTGCTTCATGGTTATCTCAGACATGTATAATAGAGCCATCAAACTGGTCACCAACCCCGTATACCGGAACGCATCCAAATTCTAGACAAGACATAGACAGGAAGAAAGAGGAGGTGAAAGACTAATTAGCCAATCATTAATTGAATGCTGCTTGTTGACGTGATCATTATAAAAATGAATGGTTGCTAGCAAAATTCGCCCTGGACCCAACTAGGCCTAGCTGTTAAGAGCTCTGGTAATAAACTTTCACCGATTTTTCAACCATTTGCCTTTTTTTTTGCAACTGAATCGCGGTGGTCTTGTGACTGACACTCAAGGTTCAGGAGTTGTCACACGGGGGAGAAGTTTTATTTCCTGCTTGAAAACATTTTATTTTGTTTGTGTCGAAAGGGCCAGAGAGAGAAAAGCAAAAAAAATCATAAAGCCACACACAAAAAAAATGTCTATTTCTATTGGTGCCCATAGAGTGTAAACAGGAATTTGAAAGGGCTGTTGCCAATATTTTGATTGTGCTTAACTTTAAAAGCCCATATAAATAAACTTGTAAATTAGATAGTTCAAAACCTCCTCGCTTTCAGTTGGTGTGTGTAGGCTATTGGGTCTCTGATTATTCCCCAACTTAAAAGTTCAAAAATTAAAGTTAATTTGGAGAAGTAATTTTTTGGAGAATATACAATGATCACACCTACTTCTAGTACATAAAGAAGGGCCGGGCGCTTAGATTTCGGCAATTTAAATTCTTGATTAACTGGTTAACAGGCAGATGATTAAATCAAAATGCCTCTAGCTAATCGGTTACAGTTCTAATAAGCACCAATGAACGTTTTTTCCGGCATGCGCAGCACCCATAATTTCGCTGTATCCCTTCTGCTTCGACATTACCGCGGTCAGCTAATGAAATCTTCCTTCTTTTGCCTCTTTTTTGCACGGACATATTAACAAAGGGATTTGCTACTCAATCTGACCCAGCAGAGATTAATACCTCCCTGTTATAAAACGAAGAACAGCGAAAAGGACCTGTCTGTCCTTCGCTTTTGGTATTAGCCAGGATCCGGGGTGCATTTCTGGCGGATGGAACCTCTTCCTTTTCCTACTGAACCCCCAAACCATCCTCAGGAAGGGGGGCCTCCAGAACAGCTAATAATGTCGGGGGCATTTGGGGTAGGAGACTTTGTAGGAACACTTGGGTGGATTCAGGGCCATTTCTTTCTCCCTCCCTGGAGCGCCTTTTGGCTCATTTCCCAACCAAGAAATGACAGCAAGGATCGAAACTTAACAGCCAACACATGACTGGCCGTCCTTACTGAGGTCGGGTTTATTCCGGCGCCTGCTGCTTCTGGCCTGTCTTCCTTGTGGCTTCTGGTGGCTTTCTGTAACAAACTGTCTGCCTCCGCTACGATTCCATTCCTGGTCAGATAATAAAATAGCAAATTCGGGAGACCTCTCTGGTTGTAAACAGTGTGGAGGGCAGTGGAGAGAGAAAGAGGGAAACGAGGGTGCATTAAGAATGAAACTCCATGGAGAAATTAAATTTCAACCACCCTGTACTGGGAAGGGCTGGGGGGCGTCAGGGAAATGGGAACTATAGCCATTGGGTTGACGGAGGAATCCGTTAAAATACTGGAGATTAGGATGTTGTAGTTTTTCTGGGTTGTATGGCTACTGGAACATGGCCATACAACCCGGAAAACCCATTAACATCCTAGTGTGATTCTTGGTCAGAAAGCCTTTTGACAATAAATTAATATGAAGATTGCACCACTCTATGCATCCTGAAATAACTGGGGTAGGGGGGGGAGATCATGATTAAGGAAACATACACAATTAGCAATTGGAAGGTTCTATCCTGGTTGGCCTGATTTAGTCAGATTCTCAGAAGCTAAGCAGGGTTGGCCTTGATGAATATCTCCAGGGGAGCCCTCCAAGGTAGTCTGGGGTCATCATGGAGAGAGAGGCATTGGCAAACCACCTCTGTTTGCTCCTCAGGGTGGCTATAAGTCCGCCGTGAGTTTACAGCACTCCCTACCACTGCCGTAACTCTCGGACGCAGTTGGTACCTGCCCGCTCTTGCCAGCTGCGTCTGTTCCTCAGCTCTCTGGGCTTATGGCCAGATCCTAAAATGAGGATTATAAAGCAGAAATTCTGTTCAACGCCCCCCCCCCCCCCAACTCTCTCGCTTACACCTGCTGCGGCCTCTGCAAAGCTCTGAAGGGGAGGAACAGCTATGGGGTCGGGGTGGGGGCAGAGATGGTGGTCCAGGACATGAAAATATATTAAGACGCATGAGAGCAGAGCCGGGTGGGGGGGTAGGCTGAGAGTTTTCATTTCCGAAGTTGTCAGGATGGGCGAAATGAATTACCTAATAGCAAGGCTGAACGACATTGTGAATAATGAGCTGTTCATCTCGAAATGTAAAATAAACGGTAAATCTATCCCGTGAGCAGGCAGGAGGATGAATGGCACGCAGGTGACACAGGGTGATTAAATTAAACAGTAATGAACTTGTGAGAGATGGGGCTGCTGCCGAACACGGAGAGGGCAATCCCTTTGGAAGCCGAGGGAGTTCAGCTAACCACACGGAGAGGCATATTTTTTTTTCAGCAGGACCACCACGGGCCACTTCGCCCCCGCCCTTCATGCATGCCCACAACACCCAAACCTTTCCCTCTCCTGCTTCCCTTTATCGGCAGCTCCTGTCTCGTGTCGATTTCACTCCAATCACGATTCCCCTCTTAATGTCATATGTCAGTTTCATTCTGCCAGGGGCTTTTTTTTTTCCTGCTGAGCTAACTGACAATTCTGTGATGGAAGCGAAAGGGTGGTTGAATTGCGGAGTGGCTGCAAGCATCGTACACATGTGCCTGCAGGCTCAGAAAGGGTGGGCCCTCTACAGGAATCTCAGCCTAGGATGCAAATTCCCACTCTGCTATGAAGCCTGGTCGGTAAGCTTTGGCCAGGCACTAACTTGTAGTTTCACTACCCTCATGGGATGGTGTGAGGATAACATAGGGGGAACCATGCACAGTATGGAAGCACCTGAAGAGTTAACCTTTCAGTCTGTTCTCCCTTCCTGCCCTTTCTACAGCCTCCAGCCTGCTTGGTCTTCCTCACTCTCGGTTTTCTTCTCTCTTCCCCAAAGCCAGCGTCAGCCCAACCCGACCCTAGATCTCTCTTCCCTAAAATCTCTTCTCCCCTCCCCTCCACTCTCACGTTTGAATCCCTCCAGATGGCGTGGCATTATTCTGGCTTTATTAGAGGTTTATTTTATCAACTCTTGCCAACAGGAGAGAAATCCTCGGCAGGATTTTGCTTTCAGAAGATCAAATCCTCAATTGTCCTGAAATGCTGTTTCTGATTTGGGAACTCCGGCCAGCAGCACCCAGAGATGAAGGTTGGGCGGCTCCTTCTTCAATATTGCCATCTTGGGATATTATAACTGCTGTTTTATTATAATTATGGATGTTTATGATGATTTTATGTGATTTTTATGTTGTACACTGCCCAGAACCCTTCCGGGGATGGGGCGGTATATCAAAATTAACAATAAAAATAAATAAATAAATAAATAAATAAAAGGGGCCACCAACTCACCCCATGTGAATGTTGTTCACCGCCTCGGATTCTCGATCATGCGGTATACAAATTAAATAAATAATAATAATAATAATAATAATGTGCTCTGGAGTTTCTCTGAACTCTAAAACAGAGCATGTTACTTAGGAATGAGAGCCAGCGTAGTGTAGTGGTTAAGAGCAGGTGGATTCTAATCTGGAGAACCCGGTTTGATTCCCCCACTCCCCCCCACCTGAGTGGCAGAGTCTTATCTGGTGAACCACATGTGTTTCCACACTTCTACATTCCTGCTGGGTGGCTTTGGGCTAGTCACAAAGTTCTCTTCAGGACTCTCTCAGCCCCTCCTGCCTCTAAGGTGTCTGTTGTGAGGCGAGGAGGAAGGGAAAGGAGCTTTGTAAGCCACCTTGAGTCTCCAATTGGCCATGCTGGCAGGGGCTGATGGGAATTGTAGTCCATGAACATCTGGAGCACCATAGGTTGGCCAGCCCTGCAAGATCCTCCTGGAAGCATCCCACGCCAGGGATCCCCTTTGCCTTCCTCACATCCAGGTTCAATGCAGAGAGACCTCTCCGCAACCTTTCTGGAGCCAGAGCTGAGTGGGTTTGGAAGTATCCTTTTGGAAGAAATAAACAGATGAGAAAACAACAGCCCTCACATCTGAGGACTAACATCTTACCCAAAGCATGGGGAGTAAATTAATTGAAAGCATCATCTGCGATTTACGTGCCACACAGAGAAGAGTTGGTGTCAGAGCTCTCTGCTGTTCATATAGGGATCATAGTTTTGATGGCTGGAGATGGAAGTCAGAGAAGGCAACAGAGAAGTGCTTTGTGTGTTTGCCTCCTTTTTTTTCTTGAGGTCTTCCCTCTTACAGACTGCAGACACTTAGCAGGTACTTAACAGGGGGGTACAGGATAAAGTTGTGGTCAACAGTTAGTGCATCTTACCTTTTGTGTGAGCAGCTGTGAAGTCACAGAAGGTGTACATGCCTCCCCACTGATCAGGACAAGTGGGAGCTAGGCAGGCAGGCAGGCTATGGTGACCCCGTGTGCTGTAATGCGTGGCTGGCGCCTGCAACAGAAAAGACAAAAGACAGGGAGGGACAGAAAAGCAAAATGGACTAATATAATAAAAAAGGATGCCAGTCCCTTGCATATCCAGGTTATCAGAAAGCATGCGGTCCTCTGTATCTGTGAAGATGCTGAAGGTTATTTTTTTGTTGGCGCTGGACTAGCAGGAGAACAACGTAGGTGTAGATCCAAAGCTTTATTTTTCTAGTTTCCTGTGAAGATGGTTGCTTTGGAATTCCCTGTGCATCCCCAAACCAGCCAGCGTGCGGCCCAAGGGCAGGGGAGTGCCCTCTGTCCCTGGGCACCACTAATCTGGCCACACAGAGGGCGCTAAAATCACCTCCCCACTTGGGACCAGGGATACCCAGCAAGGCTGCTGCTGCCTTGCTCCGGGTACCCTTGGTCCTGCTCATTTTCATCATCGGGGAAGGGGGGGCTGGGCAGGACTTGGGGGGCACACCCCTCTGAGCCGTAGCAGGGGTGGGCGCCTGGAAAACCTCTATCTCCTGGCCCCATTTCCCCACCATATGCCTCTGCCCCAAACCCCTGAGCTCCCTTGGAGAACAGCAGATTGGCAGCTATCAACCTGCTCGGAGTTGATGATGTCATCAGTGTGGGCTAACATAGGGCAGAGGGCCAAAGTTTTTGCCCCTCAGTGGTGGTTGAGGGAGCCAAGTTCCTTCCTTACAAGATCATGTGTCGGACTCGATGGATCCCACCTGAAGACTGCAAATTCCGCCACCTCCCCTTGAGGAGACCAGGTTGACAAACTCAGCCAGCCGAGAAAGGGATGTGAATGCACTCCCCGCCCCGAGACGTTTGTTTACGCAGTGCCGGCTGTCTGGTACTCGGCCCAGGGAGGACAGGGAGTCATTGTCAGGTTGTCAAGTCAAGATCAGCCCTGGCTTCCCCGTTCTGAATGATTGGATAGCAATTAAACCCTTTGGCTGCATTGGAGCTTGATAACCTCTTCCAGCAGATTCTTGGTCGCTTAAGAGTATTTGGCATTTGTTGTAGGGGGGAAATACAGGGAGGATCGAAAAAAGCATTTGCTCTTGAACTTTAGAGAGATGGAGGGGCGAGGGCAGTGGTGGGGATCCCAAAAAATTTTAGTAATAGAGTTCCCATGGTGGTGGGATTGCAAACTCAGGCGTAGCGCCTGTGGGGCTGGGCAGGGCACAACGGGGGCATGGGATTCCTGGGCGGGGCTGTGGCAAGGACGCGGCCACTCGCTGGTCCTTGGTGAGGGAAATCTTGAATGCAGGCAATTTAAGGCAGGGCTGCCACACACCTCCTGCTAGACTGCTTCAAGTTCCTGGCGGCGCTACTGCTGAAAGGAGAGGCGTGACTAAGGCAAAAAATCAAGTGGCAAAATCACCAATTAAGCAATACCCCCTCTCGGCACACACAAATAACTAGTAACCTACTCACCAAAGGGAACCTGTGAGCAGGAACCTGCTGGATCCCCTAACTTCTGGGCAGGGGAGATCAAAACGATGCCTTTATATACCAAAGTTGAGTCAGACACCTTCTAGCTCAGTACTCTTTGTTGTGAGCAACCTCGGATCCCAGATCTTGAGAAAAGCTCTCTTGTCCAGCATCCTGTTTGCCGACGTGGCCAACCCACTCCCCTGCAAGGACAATGAAAGGTCAGCTTTCTGCTCTGGCTGCCAACACTTTCTCCACTGTTCCAGGCAGAGAATTATTTCCTAATATACTCCACTCCTGGATCGCCACTTTTGACCGGGGATGTCGGAGACTGAACTTTGGGGGCCTTTGCCATGCAAAGCATGGTGCTCTGCCGCTGAGCTGAAGTCTCTCTTCCCCTTTGCACCCGTTCCCGCAAAGCAGCAAGAAAATGAAACAATTGCTAAATAAACACTAAATCAATCAAACCAAGCCACCAGCAACCTTTGCGCCAATTGTCATGCAGAAATATATTTGTGCCTGTTCAGCAGAAACTCCACCAGTAGAGAAGGTTGGCGTGATTAAAGAGCTTGAGCCTGTCGCTTATTTAACTCTCCCCTCAAGCCACAACGAATTTGATCCATGCAAACAGTGGAGACGTTTTGTCCTCCCGGAGAGAGCACGATGCTTTCAGCGAGGTGTCCCGTTAACACACATTGAAGAGATGGTTGGTAGGCGGGATCAAGAAACGCACCTTTGGGAGCAATGTAATATTTTATATATATATATGATCTAGGCCAGAGTTATTTGAGATAATCCCTTCTCCCAAATCCCGACTGAGTCACCCGTTACTAAAAATCAGAATTAAATGGCGATAAATCATCTTAAAAGCTGTCAGGCATTAAAATTCAGCAGAACACGCCAGAACATCAGGGCTGGGAGAGAGTAAAGAGATGTCTAATCAAAGGGAAGAGGATAAAGTCGACTTCAAAATATTCCACCATTAAAGCCCGGTGAGAGGGCACAGGTGGTTTATGGCAGGGATATTGGGGTGCACAGTTTCAAGCCAGACCTGGAGTTCTAATCCTGGTTCCAAACTGCCTTTTTAAATCCTTTTTTGAAGGGGTACCCTAAAGAGATGATCCAGGCTCATGGCCAGAGAAGCTCACTGTGGGGGGGGGGGGGGGAGCTCAGGGGGGCCTGGACACACCACAAGAAGTCAGTTTGACATTCTGGACCTGGGGTGCCCCAATTTCCTCCATCCACTTCTCTTGTTGCTTCAGAATCCCACTCTCTCTGCTGTCTTATATCCCTTTTTATATCCTCCTAAGAGCAGCAGTGGCGTAGTGGTTAAGAGCAGGTGCATTCTAATATGTGGAGGAACTGGGTTTGACCTCGCTGCTCTACTGCTTGAGCTGTGGAGGGTTATCTGGGGAATTTCAGGATTAGCCTGTGCACTCCCACACACGCCCAGCTGGGTGACCTTGGGCTAGTCACAGTTCTTGCTGAGCTCTCTCAGCCCCACCCACCTCACAGAGTGTGTGTTGTAAGGGGAGGGAAAGGAGATTGTCAGCTCCCTTTGAGTCTCCTACAGGAGAGAAAGGGGGGATATCAAATCCAAACTCCTCCACTCTCTTCCTCCTCCCCTCTTCTTCCTCCTCCTCTTTCTTCCTCCCCTCCTCCTCCTCCCCCCCCTCTTCTTCTTCTTCTTCTTCTTCTTCTTCTTCTTCTTCTTCTTCCTTCTTCTTCTTCTTCTTCTTCTTCTTCTTCTTCTTCTTCTTCTTCTTCTTCTTCTTCTTCTTCATTTCCAGTTTCATTAAGATAATTTCTAAAAGGGACCCTGGAATTAGTGCTTGACCAGTTGATCTGTTGGCTTCCTTTGTGCAACCCACACACACCATTTCCAAAAGGCATATTGATACAACTCCACAATAATAAAAAACAACCCCCCAAAGAGATCTTTCCAGATGTCTGAAATTAAGAGTCCATCTTTATGACATCCCACTGTTGCACGTTTGAGCTGTTGTGCATTGAAAGCTTAGATCCAACTGTACATGTAATTAGCCTTTTCTCCCGCTTCTTCATTTTCTCACAACAACAACCTTGTGTTGGGAGTTTGTATGTGTCCAAGGTCACATAGCCAGCATCTATAGAGGAAGTGAGGATTCAAACCTGCTGTTGCTCAAGATACTAGTCCACCACACCACACTGTCTTTTCATGGAGATTCAACACTGGGGTCATCACTCAAGATCCTAGTTAGCCACTCTCTATCCAATTATGGTTTTATTACACTGCTCCGTCTTACTTTTCCTTTTGGAAACAAGACCGGATAACTGAAATCAGGAAATGTGGGTGGGGAGTATTTGGAAATGCACACAAACACTAAGAAGAAGAAGAAGAAGAAGAAGAAGAAGAAGAAGAAGAAGAAGAAGAAGAAGA
>NC_059425.1:190867089-190879589 GCF_021028975.2 Sphaerodactylus townsendi
TAATAGCATATATTGTCTTCATTCTCAGTTCATTCATAAACCAACTGCATGAATAGTCTTTTCATGTTCATTCATAATTGTATAAATGCTTTCAAAAATCAACTGTAATTGTTCCAGGTGAGCAAATGTACAAATTGTTGCCCCATCTTTAGTAACCAATCTTCAGGTGGCCCCTGGAGATCTCAAACTACTACCACTGATCTCCAGATGACTAAGGTCGTTTCCCCATTTACCTTTTGGTGCGCGCTACTCTCGCCAAGTAACGCGGGGTCCACCAGCACTCCCACTACAGGGACGGCGACAAAACAGCAGCCCCGATTCTGCCGCTCTTGTGCCCCCTTGGCATGCGTCATTTTTGGCGCTGTTTGGAGCAGAGCCTTTTGGAAAAACCCGCAGGGAGCGCGGGGAGGTGGGGAAGCCTGGCGGGGTGACTGCGGGTTTGAGTTTCCCGCTGTCAGGAAATGGTAAGTGTGTGGTCTGTCCTTGGGAGGTGGCTGCCGGCTGCTTCTGGCTTTCTGCCTGGGATGGGGATTTTCGCTTGTAGGTTATCTCTACTTGCCTGTGGGAAACTGTGCTTTGTTTATTATGTATTGCTTTGAGTATTGGCTTTGTTTATTCTGTATTGACGGGAATGTGATGTGCCACTGTGTAAAATCTTCTATCAGAGGTCTGAGGCTCTCAGACCTCGCATTGCCTGTATCGGACTATGATTGCCAGCACAATAAAGAACTGAAAACGGTTACTTTGGCCTGGACTTTGCTAGTTCGTTACATTATGCGAGGTCTCACTTTTTTTTTCAGTATAACTGTTGACTGCTGTACAAGGTTACCTGATGTCTCGCCGTGGACTCCCCTCCACGGATCCTGATAAGCTGGGGTTCAGGGGTCCATTCAACTCTGAATATGAGATTAGGACGGAGGCCCTAAAGAGGGTCCCGTCTATTCTCCCCCTGACCCAGCTGTTCCAGAGGAGTCTGAGCGGGACTTGGACCCAGAAGCAGAGCCTCTGTCGTTGGTTGCCTTATCCCGATCTCGTCTCAGCTGGATTGTTGCTTTCCTCAGGTTGCAGGAGCAGGTCGAACAGGCTACCTTGAGGGTGACCCGCCGAACCGTATCAACAGGTTGCATTCCATTGCAACGTGAATCCTATGATGTTGGTGGTGGGGCTGCCATGGATCGTGTTCCGGTGGAAACGCATTTCACCACCCGCCGCCGCATGGATTACAAACCAGTCAAGAGAGTGGTGATTGAGGAAATTGGTTTATCTACCATTCACGGGACAACTTACGGCTCGATGGAGAGGTTCCTGGATCGTTATTTTGAAGACCCCGTGGTGACCAGCCAGTGGCAGAGCACAGGGGCCTGACCCAAAACCACCTGGATGGTGCTTCCCCAATGAGAATCTTCTGACTCCGAGTCTCCCAAAAGGGGCGCGCAAGCCAATTGGCCAGACGAGGACATTGAAAGGGAACCATTGGTGAACTTGGATGTTTCACACCCAGGCTCACTTCCTCCAGGTGCCTATGCTGAGGAAGAAGAAGACGACTTTGGATTTATATCCCCCTTTTCTCTCAAAGGGGCTTACAATCTCCTTGTCCTTCCCCCCTCACAACAAACACCCTGTGAGGTGGGTGGGGCTGAGAGAGCTCTGAGAAGCTGTGACTAGCCCAAGGTCACCCAGCTGTTGTGTGTGGGAGTGTACAGGCTAATCTGAATTCCCCAGATGAAGCTACCTCCACAGACTCCGAGGCTGGCCGGCCGAAGGAAGCGAAGAATCAAACCGGTTCCTCCAGATTAGATACCGCGAGTCTCTTAACCTCCCTATCGCCCACTGCTTTTGCTGAGTGGAGGCCACTATGGAACCACTCCATGAGCGGTTCAGCACCGCACCATGGAGGAATTGCAGATTGGGGATGGCTGGGACCCCGTGATGATCCAGACCCGTTCACTCTTCATGCGCAACATGCAGCACTGGAGCGGGCCAACCATGAATGGCAGGAAACCCGTGAAGCCTTGACTGATTATTGTGTTCATCAGCGGTTTCAACTGAGAGAATAATTTGACAGAGAAAGGGAAGCGCTGTATCGTCAACTTCAAATGGATTGGGAGCAACAGGAATGTGAACTTTTGCAGGCAGCAGAGCAGTCCAAACAAGACCTCCAATGGGAACTCACCATTCAGGCTACCATGAGGTCGGACCACCGGCGCTACATGGCAAGTCAGGCTCGCCCGTGAACAAAGAACGACCGACCCACCAGACCACAGCCTCAGAGCTACCCTCAACCCGTACCGCTGCAGCAAGCTGCCCCAATCCCCCCAGCACCTCCAGGTCGAGGCTTTCCCCGGCCTCACATTCCTGCTCGTTTTGATGGAACAGCATCTAAACTACCCTATTTTATCCTTCAATTGGATGCCCACATGCAAGAATATGATGATATGTATTGCTCTGAATGAGAAAAGGTTTGAGACATTGGTTCAGTATTGGATGGAGAAGCCGCTGAATGGTTTGTGGAATTGTTTGAACTAGAAGTGGAGGAGCTGAATTTAGTGGCTGAACTACTGCAAGGACTGCATCTCCGTTTCAAGGACAGAGATGTTGTTGACAAGGCTAAGAAAACCTTAAAGACGATCCGGCTGGGCAACAGACCGTTTGCAAACTTCGCCCGACAATTTCAACCTGCAGCCAGTAGAATCCCTGATTGGCCAGATCACATGAAATGTGAGTACTTCTATGGAGCTGTTGACCCTGAGATTCATCGTTGGGTTGTCATGAACAATGAACCCCGCACCATAGCCGAGTGGATCGAAGTCAGAAGTATCATCGCCGGCCGACTCAATCGCTCTAAAGGGACAGTGACCAAACCCAACCACCTAAACAAACATTGGTGTCAGTGAAAAAAGCACCCACCTCCACGACTCCATCTACTACCACTTCTGAAACCACCTCTGAGAGACGCCACCGATTAGGTCTCTGTCTGTACTGTGGCGAACCTGGACACATGGCTGCCAACTGCCCAAAGAAAGCCAAACCTGGGGCCCCGCCTAAAAAGCAACTGCCAAACCACCACATTGTTCAACTGCTCCGAAGGCATCCCAAGGTGCTTCCAAAGCACTGGCCGCAGAGGAATTAGATTCCCCTGAGGAGGGGGAAGACCCAGCCGAAGTTGGACTCTCTACGGCGGTTCCTGAAACCTCTGAGCCTCCAAAAGATGCGGTGAGTGATGGTGGCGCCCCCATTACATTAATGACTACTTGACTAATTCAGCAAAAAACACCCGTATCCTAGCACGAGTCCTGGTAGACTCGGGTTGTTCCCATTGCCTTATGTGCCTGCAAATAGCACTTGGACTGGAACTGATCCCCTTAGCCACCCCACCAGTTGCCGCCCCACCAGGATACTGACTGTAAAATTGAATTAATTCCAGGAGCCAAACTCCCAAAAGGGCGGATTTATTGCATGAGTCGTACTGAAGAGGCTGAGTTGTGGGCGTTTTTGGATAAAAACTTGGCACGAGGTTTTATCCGAATGGCAACCCGAAGTACTTATGCGGCACCAGTGTTATTCGTTAAGAAAAAAGATGGCTCCCTAAGACTATACACTGATTATAGGGGTTTAAATGCTGTATCGATCTCCAATAAATACCCCTTGCCATTGATTAAGGACTTATTAGATTCTTTAGGATCTGGTCGGATTTTTACCATGTTGGACTTGCGAGAAGCTTATTATAGGGTCCAGATTGCCGAAGGCTATGAATATCTTACTGCTTTTAATACTAAGTTTGGACAGTTTGAATATCCTACCATTTATTACCATTCGGAGTTAAGCCTTGGGGCGCAGAAGGGCTTTCCTCATGTCTCTGATCAATGAGGTGTTGCATGATTTGTTGTTTAAAGGTGTGGTGGTGTACTTGGACAATGTGTTGATTTATTCAGAGAATGAGGAGGAGCACGTTAAATTAGTCCGGACTGTACTGCGAAGGCTCCTCAATAACTCCTTATTCATAAAATTATCCAAATGCGCCTTCCACCAGGAGAAATTGGACTTTCTTGGATACAGAGTCTCGGCTATGGGGTTAGAGATGGACCCCATCAAGGTAGAAGCGGTGGTTAATTGGCCCACTCCATCATCCCACCGGGAACTGCAGTCGTTCCTGGGATTTGCAAATTTCTACCGTGATTTTATCCCACAATTTCTCCCAAATTGCACTGCCTTTGACTGATTTGTTATGCACAAAAGGTAAGGGGCTACAAGCCACAAAACCAGGTACCCCCCCTTGCATGGTCCGACAAGTGTCAGGATGCATTCCAGCAACTCAAAACCGCATTTACCACGGAACCTATCCTGGCACATCCTGACCCTTCCCTTCCCTTTGTGGTTCATGTGGATGCTTCTGATAAAGCGCTAGGTGCAGCCCTTTTGCAAAGAAATAAGGACGGTAAGCTCACCCCTTGCGCTTATTTGTCCAAGAAATTTTCTGGACCGGAACTGAACTGGATAGTAGGGGATAAGGAGACTGCGGCTATTAAGGAAGCCCTTCGCACTTGGCGCCATTGCTTGGAGGGGGCTACACACCCTTTCCAGGTTCAGTCTGATCACAAGAACCTGGCGGCTCGCTCGACTCCTAGCATGATGTTCGCTAAACAATTATGATGGGCAGGTTTCCAGTTTACGGTGCATTTTTCCCCGGGAAAACCAACCGTTTGGCGGATGCCCTTTCCTGTCTGCCAAAGGGAGAAGAAACGTCCTTACGCGCCATTCCATGGACTGTTTTATCGCCGACGCAATTGGGCCTGGCTGTCACCAAAGCCCAAACGTGCGCGCATCCCCGTCCGGCTCCACCTTTGATCCCGCTGCCCGTCACGTCCCCCTCACACAATGAACTCATTACGCCTTTCTTACAAGACCTCCTTCTAGCAGGGAGGAGCCCCATCCCAGAAAATGAAAACGATCCTGCACTGGTTTTAAAGGATGGGGTGTGGCGAAGGGGGGGGCTGCTGGTACGTTCCGCCTTCTCTATGTAAGGAGGTACTCCTTGCTGGGCATCATGCTAAACAGGCGGGGCATTTCGGATATTTGAAAACGCTTCATTTACTGCGCCGGCAATTTTGGTGGCGTTCTATGCGCGAGGATATTGAAACGTACGTCAAAGGCTGTCCTACATGTGCAGAGGCCAAGTCCGTTCCTGGCAAATCCCACAGTTTATTACAACCCATTTCTCCTGCCTCCTATCTGTGGCAAGTTATTTCCATGGATTTTATAACGGATCTACCCGAGAGTCATGGCAATACTGTATTATGGGTTGTGGTGGGTTTGTTTTCCAAACAAGCTCATTTTATACCTTGCTCCACCATCCCTTCAGCCCCCAAGTTGGCAAAATGTTCATTCAACGTATCTATCGTTTGCACTCTGCACCCGCTAAGATAATTTCGGACAGAGGTCCTCAGTTTATCTCCAAGTTTTGGAAGGCTTTCTTAATGCTTTTGGGGGTTGAACCCGCATTGTGTTCTCTGTATCACGTGCAATCTGATGGCCAGTCGGAACGGACCAATCAGACTTTAGAACAATACCTGCGTTGCTACACCAATTACCATCAGGATAATTGGGCTGACTTACTGCTGTTTGCTGAACATGCGTACAATAATGTGGAGCACAGTAGCGCCAAGAAAACTCCCTTTGAAGTTGTTTCTGGACGCTCTGCTCCACCATTTCCTCTGTTGGGCTCCGATCCCTTGCAACCCCCTGAACTAAATGACTGGATCCAAACCATAGTCAAGGGGTGGGACTCGATTGGTATAGCTCTCTGCCAGGCTCAGGAAGCCCAAAAGACCCAGGCAGACAAACACCGGAGTGATTTCCCTTTGCATGTTGATGATTGGGTGTACTTGTCTACAAAAAACCTCCATGATGTACATAAATATTCCAAACTGGGGAAAAAATTATTGGTCCTTTTAGAATTGTACAAATTATTAATAATGTAACTGCTAAACTTGAGTTGCCTAAGTCTCTTAGCAACATTCACCCTGTCTTCCATTCCAGTTTGCTCAAATGGGCTCCAGATTTCGATGCCTGGCACGGCCCTCTGGAATGTCTTCTGTTAGTTTTGATTGATGGCCACAAGCATTACAAGATCGACGCTATCCTGGATTCCCGCATGCGCCTCCAGCACTTACAATATCTTGTTTCATGGGTGGGGTTTCCCACTGGTCATAATCAGTGGATTAATGCTTCGGATGTTCACGCCCCTACCTTAGTTTCTGCATTTCATAAAGCTTTCCCTCACAAGCCGGGGGGAGGGGAATCTTAGGAGGGGCGGAATGTCAGGATGTGGTGAGTGTGTGGTCTGTCCTTGGGAGGTGGCTGCCGGCTGCTTCTGGCTTTCTGCCTGGGATGGGGATTTTCGCTTGTAGGTTATCTCTACTTGCCTGTGGGAAACTATGCTTTGTTTATTCTGTATTGCTTTAAGTATTGGCTTTGTTTATTCTGTATTGGCAGGAATGTGATATGCCACTGTATAAAATCTTCTATCAGAGGCCTGAGGCTCTCAGACCTCGCATTGCCTGTATCCGACTATGATTGCCAGCACAATAAAGAACTGAAAACGGTTACTTTGGCCTGGACTTTGCTAGTTCGTTACACCCGCCCCTGGCAGTGCCCAAAAAGAAAGCAGTGGGCTGTGTGCAAGCGCACACCTTTTTTTATTTCGGGGAGCAGAGATTGACGTGTATTTGACCCCACGTTGCAGCTTAGGGTCATTTTTATAGCAATGCAAGGGAGCACTCACTGAAAGCCTAGTATTTTTCCCTATTTGCTGTTAGAGTTTCTGTGACTTAACTAGTTAATGCAGCCTTCTGTCTCCTTGTGCTGCAATATGAAAGCTTGCTAGTTCTAGTCCCACCAGGGATGAGTCTTTTTTTTTAAAGTGTATGAAGGAATTGGGGCTGATTTTTGAACAGGACAAGTTTCTTCTGTTTGGGTTGAAAGCAGCGTGAAAGCAACTGGTCCCACTGTCATTCAGGTTTACTCAAAACATACCACCATGAATCCCCACAGTTTCTGTCCCCAGCACAGTTTAAACATGTTCCATTCACTGTTTTTTTTAAAAAAAACATGGAGCTGAGATCCACTATTCGAAGCAACGTCTGGCTGGTGAATGAATGAATTTGTGAATGAAGAGGCAGCAGTGAATGAATTACTGAGGCAGCATTAAACACGACAGGACATGGAAACGGAGCTTCATTTCCCCGTTTCACTGTGTTAGTCAGTTCTGCCTTGACATGCCTTTTTCCACACCTTCATTTAGAAGGGGAGCTATGGCTCAGTTTGTTAAGTGTTTGTGCTGGTGTGTAAGAGCTTGCCGGTTTGAGCCCGCCCAGGGATGATTTTGTGTGTGTGTGTTTCATAGAACTAAGCAGCTCATGGCATAGAGAAGAACGTCTAACAGAAGGGCCAGTTCCAGTGCTATGTATTTTCACCCCAGCAGGAAGTGCTAGTAACAGGAGAGTGTTTCATGTGGATGCTTCAGGTGGGATAGACATGAAAACACGAAGGCATGCAGGTTGCCCTTAATCACCTGTTTCCCCGTTTCCGGGTATGGTTGTGCGCATGCTCGCACAGACGTGGATAAAAGTTTTTTAAAAGTTCCGCCCAGCAGCAGCAGCCAATCAGGATAGTCCCTGAGGTCAATGCACGTTCCACAGCTTCAAAGTGGGGAATCCTGGTGGCTGCTGCCCGTTAGGATCGTTTGAGGGGCAGAAGCTGCGGTGGGGAGTACAACCTCGCGCTCAAAAATAGCGATTCAAACTAGACCAGTTTGCCTCAGCTTTTTTTAAAGTGCGGAAACGCCCTAAAATCAGTTTCCCTGGAGAAAATGGCGGCTTTGGAGGATGGAGTCTGTAGCATTATACCCTGCCAAGGTCCCTCCCTTCCCCAAATCCAGAGGCATGGGGGGATAGCACTCAGGGCAACACCTGCTCCAGGCATCCCCCCTCCCCCTCTGCGGCCCTGCTCCCCATGTATTTTAGTTGTGGAAGCCTGCCACAGGCCACCCGTCAGCCTGGCCCTGCTAGGCTGCTCCTGAAGGAACAGCCTGGTGGGGTAGGGCCAAGGGGAGGGGTGGGGCGATTCTCCAGGGGGCCCCACAAGACCAGCTGGCATGTGCCTGAGGACATGTGACCCCACTGCCCAAATCTCATACTCCCCAGCTGCTACCTGATGTTAGCACCCCAGTCCCACCCCTCTGAACTGCATTGCTGTTTGCAGAGGGCACAGAATCCACCTTTCCTGTTTCAATATTCCTGGTTGTTCTGGATGCTGGAAGATGCTGCCATCCGCTCACTTTGCTGGACTAAGGCAGCCCTAATGTATGTACTTGTGAGATCATTATCTTACCCGTTTGCCAGTTACTTTCCTGCTCCAGTCATCTACCAGAAGACAACATGTAGCATTTCCACTTCAGCTAAGTGCTGCCTGTGCAGGCGTTTCATCCAGAAAAGCATATCATGATCCACAGAGAGTACCATTCAGTCGATGACAAATAACAGAGTCTCTCCTGTTGGCAAGTATCACTGTCTAATCAAAACTCAGGCAGCTGAGAGAAGGCTCAAGAGGACTAGAAATGCACTCATCCACAAAGGGTGGAAATGGAAAGTAGAGGAGCCACTCACCCTTCTGCACCTTAAATGTGCTGTGTGTGCCGTCAAGTCATTTCCAGCAAAAGGTGAGTTGTATAAGTGTCTACTTCAAGTCCCAGTTGCTGTGTGGTGACCCCATATGGTTTTCAAAGCAAAAGACATTGTTTGCCACGATTGCTTGCCTCCACAGGGGCTGAGAGAGGTCTGAGAGAACTGTAATTGGCACAAGGTCACCCAGCAGGCTTCATGTGGAAGAGGGGGGAATCAAACCCAGTTCTCCAGTTTAGAGTCCACCGCTGGCTGTTATGAGTTAATGACCTACAAAATGTCCCATCATTAAAAGCCTTGCTCAGGCCTTGCAAACATAATTTCCTTTATTGAGTTAATCCACCTCATGAGCATGTTTTACCCTTGACCTTCCTTCTCCTTTCTCTATAAGCCTTTGTTAGAATTAAGGTCAAGTGACCTGTGTTAAGAGTGATGGGCTTTGTAGTGGGGACAAGGTCCACTGAAGACGGAGGGAGGAATCAATGTCCGTCGCCAGCCAGGCACAGATCCCAGGCACCGCATGAAGTGTGTGGAGAGTGATGAGGCGGTTAAGAGCGGCGGACTCCAATTTGGAGAACTGGATTCAATTCTCTACTCCTCCAAATGAAGCCTGTGAGGTGACCTTTGACCAGTCATAGTCCTCGCTAAACTCTCTCAGCCCCCGAGGAGGCAGGCAATAGTGAACAGCCTCCAAATGTCTCTTGCCTTGAAAACCCCACAGGGTCGCCATAAGTCAGCTGAGACTTGAAGGTACTTCACACAAAGAGAGTAGAGAGGATGAGCTGCTGTGTAGTTACTTTACTCTGTAGAGATTTGGTGGGGTGGGTGGATCTTAACTGTGTCAGACCTATGAATCCACTCCATGACCAGCCATGGATTTCTTGAATCAGAAACTTTTATTGAATTGGACGACAAGTGCCTGGCTTTGGGAAAGCTAGTTCTGAGCCCACAATCAAAAACCCCGCGGCATAACTCCTCCGGATCCAATCCCCAGCCTGCCCCTTCCCACGTAACGCAAAAGTGGGAAAGCGAAAATAACCCCCAAGGCCAGACATGGTGAGCCCTCCGGCCGAGGCTAGAGACATCTCTGTGATCTTCGTTCCAAGCAGACAGCGCAGAGGCCCCTGACAGGTCACCAGGCCCCAGCAATGAACACCCAGAGCCAAGCTGACATTCTGTCAACCCCTTGAGTTGCCAGGCCCTGGGAACAATATATATCACAGATGGAAGCCATGGTGGACCTGAAACTACACAACAACACATTCTCTCTGGATGTTGTGCCATTTAACTCTAATAAGCACAAAAGCAGCATTCCTGTCTCCAGTTCCTTTTGGTTGTGTTGTCCAATGTGCTAAAAAGTAACCCTTAAGCAGCCTTTACAATTCTTTGTCTTCAGTTAAATTGGCCAAGCCAAAATACCCACAACCCATTTCCCCATTCTTCCTAGCTGCGCACATTTTCTCCTTTTTTGGTACTTTTGATGCCACCATTTGCTAAAACAGAGTTATGCCCCCAGAATCCCAGAGGTAGACTGAATATTGCTCCGGAGGACAGGAAGCGAAATTCTTAATAAAACCCAATGTTCCCTTATTTAATACGAGAAATGCCACAAAAGCAGTTGAGATTCTGGATTTCCACAGATGAGTGGCTTAGCCAGCTGAAGCAAGCTCTCTCTCTCTCTCTCTCTCTCTCTCTCTCTCTCTCTCTCTCTCTCTCTTTCATTTTCAGGGTCAAGAGTTTCTGAACAAAAGCCTTAACCATAATTGGAGTGCTAGATGAAATCAGGGGTGCAGCCAGCAGAAACGATACCCAGGGCTCACCCAGGGCACCATGCCCCCCCCCCCACAGCTGCAGTCCCCCAGGGGCGTACCTAGGCAAACTGGTGCCCGGGGACAAAATCTGAGTTTGGCACCCCCCCCCTACCCCAGGTATGGGCGGCCACCCTCCCCCACCATGACCAAACAATGATTTTTTGTACCAGCTCACAAAACACCTCCCACTCCCATCAAAACATACATGGCTCTCTCCCCACCAACTCTTTTCCTAATTTCCTAATCACAACAACCCTATGGAGGGTAGGTTTATTTAGCCCTGAGAAACAACTCCAAAGCCGAGGTGCTAAAGTGGGTATTCAAGCATGTAAATCTCTCACAAATCACCGTCCATTTAGCCAAAACGATTTACCAAACAAATTGTCCAGCATCATCTCTCATAAGAAAGAGCACCTCCAGTGGGAATCCACCCCAAAACAGCATCACTTTCAATGGTGTTTAAACTAGGGAGCTCAGATTCTTCCTTTAAATCTACCTTAAAGGGACAATGTGGGGTCCTCGGTTTAAAAGAACAAAATTAAGAAAGTGATTGCTTGTTACAGAAGAATGGATTCTCCCCCACCCTGAAACAGCATCACTTTTGAGGGTTGGAGATTCAGATGAAACAAATAGCAGATTTGGCCAGAATCTGGGCAAATTTGGGCACATTCGGACAAAAATTGTCCGATTATGTCCTGCCCAAATATGAACAAATGCGAATGCAAGGTATTTGAGTTTTTGGGGGGTATTTTTGGTGTTTTTTCGGCCTGCAGGGAGCGCATTTTAAAGCTAGCGGCACCATGATTCCAGGGCATCATCCAGAGACTGTCCTGATGATACCACCCGAGTTTGGCGATGTTTGGCCCATAAATTTGCCGCCCCTGAACCAAACATCACCAAATTTGGGTGGTATCATCAGGACAGTCTCTGGATGATACCGCTAGCCTAACAAATGCGCCCCCTGCAGGCCAAAACGTGAAAAAACACTTAAAAATTTAAAAACACACAAACGACCCTGAAATGTTGGCGCCCCCCCCCACGTGATCAAATGGGGGGCGCCCGGGGACATAGGGTACCCCCTGTCCCTAGGCAGGAATGCCACTGCAGTCCCCCCCTTGTTGCAGCTGAACGCCGGCAAGTGGGGCTCACCCCACCCCTGCATGCTCAGTCTGAGCTTCCAGGCTGCAGCTTAGAGTTGGATCCACACCTGACTGAAGCCAGACCCCACACGGCCCTTGCTGCTCCGATCTCCACGTGGAGCCAGCCAGTTGGCCCCACACTGGACCTCCACATGGAGACGGGGGGTGGGCAATACTCGCTCACCAGCCTTCAGTTGCACCCCGTCCAAAACTCCATGGTGAATTCAAGACGGGGCACAGTTGCTAGGGGGCAGTGAAGTCCCAGATTCTGCCCTCAGCAAGTGGCTCAGCTCCCCACGTCCCTCTGGCGACGCCAGTGGATGAGATCCAGAAAAATAATCAACACCATAATCCTTCTGGACCAAACAAGGTTGCCAAACCACCAAGATGTCAGGAACAAATCATAGGGGGGGGGGGCCTTTGTTTTAATGTGAATTCTGCATTTGGAAACTTCATATCCAGTTCCTCTTTGGCACTGATGCTAGGAGCAGCATGACCCCAAACCATGTTGTGAGAGCAAGAGATACTCAAGACTGCAAAGCTGGATCAATTCAAGAATCCCATGAGACCACAAGCTTGGATCCATTCAAGACAACTGCCACAAAAGACTTAGGTCTGTGTCATGCAATTCCATTAAGCCAAGCGTGACGACTTCCCCAGACCAGGAGGGCCTTTCTCTGATGGAACGGCCTCCAGAATGAGAGACACCAATTCGAATATTGATCCACGGAACACTTCAGAAGTCAGCCTGCCTCTGCCTCTTGAAATAAACACCAAGCACGTGGCACAAGAATCAATGTCAACAAATGACATCCATCCACTAATTAAAAAACCACCAGCTTGACTTACCGCATGTGTAGATAACATTGAGG
>NC_059425.1:192255316-192273295 GCF_021028975.2 Sphaerodactylus townsendi
TATACCCAGTTGACCTCTTAGCACATTTTACTCATTCCAAAAAATAGGAAGATTTCTTTTTCAACGTTTTCTGAAATTTCTGTTTTTCCAATAGAAAAATTGGAAAAAGTCTTCCGACGGCTCATGCTATAACATTTTGAGTGAATTACCCTTTTACTCATTTCTAATGAGAAAAAAAAAATCATAGGAGTCGCTGTGGGACTCTCTGAAGGTTTTCACTTGGAAAAATATAAATCAATATACAGTGGCACCTCGGTTTTCATTGATAATTCGTCCGAATAGGATTGACGAAAACCGAAATCGATGAAAAACAAGGCAAGCTTTCCCATAGGAATCCATGCAATTTCAATTAATCCGTTCTGACACTCTAAAAAACGTGCAAAAACATGGTTTTCATGAATAAACAGACTGTTTAATACTGGAAACAATGGCAAACTGTAACATTAAGTGGATAATCATTACTACTGTGCATAGTAAATCAACATTTGAGCATGCAACAGGAACATTCCCATTGCAAAATGCAGAGAACTGCAGAAAAGCCCCTTTCCAGTCAAACACCCAAAGCAGCCCAACTTCAGAAAACTTCCAAGCACACCAATAACTTGCAAAACCAATGGCTTAAAACCCGAACACCAGACTTGAAAATATAAGCCTCTGAATGGATTCCACACTCTGGAAGGTCACAGGCAGGCTCTGGATGCTCACAGAACAAGCCACTGAGCAGGAAGTCACACACAGGAAATGGCTGATGAGAACACGCGAGATCACGCGGACATCGACGAAAACCAAGGCAATCGACGAAAACCGAGACAAATTTTGCCCAGAAAAAGAACGAAAACCGAAACAGACGAAAACCGAAGTCAACGAAAACCGAGGTACCACTGTATTGCATGTCGAGTAGGTGAGATTTAGGCTTAAGCATTTCACTGGTTTCAAAGGCCGGGGTGGGGGTGGGGGGGGTCTGTGCCTAAAATTTCCTGATTTTTCCAATTGAAAAAATGAAAAACAGACAAGTAAAGGGGAATCCCAGCATTCACCTCTCTGTGAGACAGAGGCTGTGAGTGATATGCCCCCCCTTGTCTAGAGAGGAACGTTGCAAAGCCTTCCGAAGGAGTGCCAGATGGCCCGGTGGTTCCGTCCCACTGGCCCAATCACTTGCTGGTCTGGCTGACTCAGTGCTGTGCTAATATGGCCGTTTTTCTGCAGAACTCGCAGGTGCCTCATTGATCCAGGATTTGAGATGGGCACTTAGGAGGGGTGTGTGTGTCTAAAGGGCTTGGGTTTGATAAGAGTTGCCAGCAGGGGCATACCGCCCAGGGGGACATATGGGGTGAAATATCCCCAGGCTGCGGCCATTTAGTCATGCTGGGGGTGGGAAATCGCCCCCACACGCCTCCTCCTTCCCCCCCGGGTCTATACGCTGACTTCAAGACCTGGTGCAAAAAAGCGTTGTTTGGTTGTGGTGGGGGAGGACAGCCGCCCATGGGAGGGACGGAAACTCAGATTTTGCACCGGGCAACATTTCCCCTCAATACTCCTCTGGTTGCCTGCCTCCAGGGTGGAGTTTGGAGTTCTCCCAGAATGGCAAGGCGTTCCCCTGAAGAAAATGGCTGCTTTGGGGGGTGGACGAGGGACTCCTCTTCCCACTGAGGTTCCTTCCACCCTGAATCTCCAGGAATTTTCCAAGGCGAAGTTGGCAACCTTGAATAAACGTGGTTTCACCTTTCTGAATATTGCGAGTCCTCAGCAGAAATCAAACCACGTGTCTCCTTTTAGCATTTCACTTGACTGTAGATGGACAGAAACCTTTTGCCGTTGAGAAGGAAGAGGAGGGGCTGTCTCTGAAAGCATCGGACTTCAGCAAAGCAAGGTTTTGCTCTGCCATTCAGCATGTCCAGTTAAAGGTCAGGCTGCATGAGGCAGGCTCTTCTCTGCCAGACTTCACCCCCAGGGGGCTTGTTTTGAAGTCACCCCCCTGCCTGCTCCTCCTGAGTCAGGGCATATTATCAGGATTGGCTCTTCTGTTGGGTGCTGGTGAAGCAGCCCTTCCGCCGCCCCGGCTTGTTTAGCTAAGGTGAATCCTGGCAAAGTTATTGCATCATGTTTCCATGTGTCATTTGTGTTAGCAAAGGCAAGTCCCGGTTTGTGGTTGGCAAGCAGAAGTCATCATGGTGCAGGATGAAAAAACTGTACACTCTGCACAACAACTCAGTGCTGAAATACACCCCCCACCCCCCGACATCTGAACATGATGATAGACAGGCCAAAAACATATTGAAGAGATAGAAAAAGTGCAGAGAAGGGCAACAAGGATGATTGAGGGACTGGAGCACCTTCCCTATGAGGAGAGGCTGCAGCGTTTGGGACTCTTTAGTTTGGAGAGGAGGCGGCTGAGGGGGGATATGATTGAAGTCTACAAAATTATGCATGGGGTAGAAAATGTCGACAGAGAAAATTTTCTCTCTTTAGAAAATGCTGGGGGGAAGAATAAGGACTAATAGAAGGAAATATTTTTTGGGCACTAACCTGGATAGCTTTAAAAAGGGTTTGGACAGATTTGTGGAGGAGAAGTCGATCTATGGCTACCAATCTTGATCCTCCTTGATCTCAGATTGCAAATGCCTTAGCAGACCAGGTGCTCGGGAGCAGCAGCAGCAGCAGAAGGCCATTGCTTTCACATCCTGCCTGTGAGCTCCCAAAGGCATCTGGTGGGCCACTGCGAGTAGCAGAGTACTGGACTAGATGGACTCTGGTCTGATCCAGCAGGCTCTTTCTTATGTTCTTAAAAGCTCCCTTTGAAAACTTAACAGTTAAATTGGAGGGTTGCCAGTCCAGAAAACTTGGATTGGCAGTCTAGTTTTTGAGAACTCTCCCACCCAAATGACCAGAGATTGCTGTTAACTGCATGGCCTTGTAAATAGCCCTAACAAATCTGATTTTCTCTTGGAAACTAAACAAGGCCTGGCCGTGGGCCGTACTGTGAAGGGATGTCCAGGCCCAGGCAGGCAGTGTTGAAACCATCTCTGCACGTCTCTTGCCTTGAAAATCGCACAAAAGCTTGATGTGGGTTATTTAGCATCCTGAGCAGTTGTGACTACTATACCCTTTTCCACAGAAAGAACTAAGTGCGGCTGGGCATTGTACGGTGGAAGTGAAAGTAGTGTGCCTCTGCTGGTAAAAATAGTCCCCGGTGTTTATGCCTGTTAAATAATCTTTTTTAAGTTCAGTCCTCATAAAAACCATTATTTTGAGCACTATAAACATGGCACTTTGCTGCAAGAGCATTTCTTTTTGGCTCAGATTTATCGCTAAAAATGCAAAGAGAAATTTGCAAAGGTGGGAATCAATGAGGGAAGGAGGGGGGGCGCGAAGCCGGGGCGAAGCTGGTGTTGACTTTTCTGCTGCGCTTGGGCTCGGAAGGGTGGTCTTGGTCACCTGCAGCAGCCAGTCCCCACGGGGAGGACAGAAGCCAAGCAGATTTGCCACAGCTAAGACAACGTCGCGTCTCCAGCCCCTTCCAGCCTCTCTGGGCTGACCAGGTGGGGATGACAGCCGTCCCATCTCCCCACCACCCAGCCATTCCTGTTAAGGGGATCCTCCCTCCCATCCTGAACGCATTTCTCGTGCCCTCATCTGGCAAGCATAGAAGAAGAAGAAGACAACTCGCATAGCCAAGGCACGGGACGCATGTCCTGATAGCAGACTTGAGCGGTACTACTCAAAGTAGACAAGTAGACAAGTGGGCATGTACAGCAAACCCCCACCTTCATGAAGAAAAACTCCACACAGCTGTTTCTTTCAAAAGAAGGCTTTTACCGTTGCGTTGCTTTGCCAGGCACTTGTTTCCCTAAGGAACAAAAACACAGTACATTGCTGTTGCTTATATACATGGTTCCACCAATCACTGTAAAGGTCACTTGTATCTGGATAGAACTGGTCTGCTTGCTGTTCTCTAGCTATCAGATCATTCCTTTCTTGCTGACTCATACCTCTGCTGGATATAATAGAATAGAATAGAATCTTTATTGGCCAAGTGTGATTGGACACACAAGGAATTTGTCTCCGGTGCATATGCTCTCAGTGTACATAAAAGAAAATTACATTTGTCAAGAATCATAAGGTACAACACTTAATGATTGTCATATAGGTCTAGTAAGCAATCAGGAAACAATCAATAGTAATGAAAACATAAAATGTAAAATCATAGAATAAAATGAAATGAAATGTCAGGATAGGATAGGATATGATCACCATGATCTAACTGTCATGACATGTCCCTGAGCATCAGCCAGAGCCTGAAAGCAGTTTGGAACGGCAGCATCGGAATGACGTGTGGCCGTGGTCTGGTAGCGTTTGCTCCTTATCTTGCACTCGCATATTTCATGGGTGATGTGGGTTTTCCAGGCTCGTGGCTGAGGTAGGAACAATCTTAAAATGGTGGAATCAGAACAGAAGCTCCTGAACCTAACATAAAATGACGGGCATTATTATGTAAAACTGGTCCAGCCTGTGGCGGTGCGGCTTCTCGCAGAGGGCTCTTTTAGGGACCACCTCTCCCCTGTGCTGCACCCATTGCACTGGCTCCCAGTGGAATACCTTCAAGGTGTGGGTTTTGACCTTTAAGGCCCTTCACAGCCTGGGACGGCAATACCTCTGGGACCGTCTTTCCCCCTGTGTCCCTACTCGGCCTCTGTGATCTACAGAGGCAAACTTACTGGTGGTCCTCGGCTCCTAGCCTCTACCCAGGCCAGGGCCTTTACTGCCTTGGCCCCTGCCTGATGGAACACTCTCCCTTCAGCTATCAGGGCCCTGCAGGACCTAGGACAGTTCCGCACGGCCTGTGAAATGGGCCTTGTTCCACGGGGCCTTTGAGGAGGCTGGCTGCTGATGGCCGCCCCCCCCCCCCGCCATCCCATGTATACCATCACACCTGCCTGCCAATAGGGTAGGGTCCCAGTCCCCTCTCAAGGCGGTGGGAGATCCTTGTCTAAGTTGCCATCTGCAGGTTACTTGGTTTTGCTGTGCTAAATTATTCTCGTTTTAATTCTATTGCATGATCTGTTTTAACGGCATTTTAATTGTTGCACAGTGCCCAGAGCCCTTCGGAGTCTGTCTCACAAATCAATAAATAATAACTAAATAAAAGGGCAGGCTTCTATGCAATAGAAATGTTCTCTTTACAAAGTACCACATTTAATAGTCCACAGAATGATATTTTTGACTAAGACTGAGCTCCAAAACGATTTTTTAGTTTCCACAGGCACTAGGGCTGTGGTGGTGAACCTTTGGCACTCCAGATGTTATGGACAATTGGCCATGTCCAATTGGCCATGCTGACAGGAGCTGATGGGAACTGTAGTCCCAAACATCTGGAGTGCCAAAGGTTTGCCACCACTGCACTAGGGCGAGGAAGGGGGACATAAAACAAGGCGGGCAATAGAACCCCTGCGGAGCATTCCACCCAAAAAAGAAGATCTGGAAAACAGTGGCGAATTAATTCTCAAATCTCCCGAGTTCTTTTGGTGGGAAAGGGCAGAGCTTAATCTCATCACAGTTAGGAACCTAGCCAGGGTTGGCCACAGTTAATACTTGGGTGGGAGCCCACGAAGGAAGCCCAGGGTTGCTATGCAGAGGAAGGCAGTGACAAACCACCTCTGCTCCCCTCTTGCCTTGAAAACCCCATGGTGGTTGGGGCACTGGGATCACTCCTATTTCTATTAAGTGATAGGTGTGGTTTTTGTCTGTAGAATCATTGAAATCTGTGCCCTTTCGTTTTTGTCTGTAGAATCTGTGCCCTTTCGTGAACGGTGCTTCAAACCCTTCTGGTTCATGCTGGTTCTAAATTGCGCTTCTCATGAAATGTGGGTTAAGACAGGATTAGCTTTCTGACCCACTTTTGTTGTTTCTCTAGCAAGAAGCAGCCGTGGGAGAGTTCCAGATACAAAATTTTACAAATCTTGATCGATGTGCAAAGTGACAGCTTGGAAATGTTTAAAATAAAATGCATAGTTTTAAGTGAAACTGTCCTATCAAAGAGGCATTTCTGATGGAGGGAATTATAGCACTTTTCATTTATGTTCACTAGAATTTCAGTTTGATAAAATCCTTGCCTCGCTACCCCATGGTGGCGCTTAGCGATATTCAAATCTTTTGGGTTCTCCCCCCCACCCCAAGAAGGCTGCATCTAAAAATAATTCTCCTGTTGCCATGTGATTAGATGCTGCACAAGTGTTGTTCGATGTGAGAGGTTGAAATGGTACACGTGGTGTAGTGAGCCAGTGTGGCGTAGTGGTTAAGAGCAGGTGCACTCTAATCTGGAGAACCGGGTTTGATTTCCCACTCTGCCACTCAAGCTGTGGAGGCTTATCTAGATTAGCCTGTGCACTCCCACACATGCCAGCTGGGTGACCTTGGGCAAGTCACAGTTCTTCTGAGCTCTCTCAGCCTCACCCACCTCACAGGGTGTTTGCTGTGGGGGGGCGGGAAGGGAAAGGAGATTGTTAGCCCCTTTGAGTCTCCTAACAGAAGAGAAAGGGGGAATATAAATTCAACTCTTCTTCTTCTGCACTGATTTCATGAAGTCAGGGAGCTAGTGTGGATTTTCTCTCTGAACTTTAAACTAGTATCTCTCTTTGACCTCTTTGTGCAGGGGTAAGAGGGAAAACTTTAATTCAGATGTGGGGTGAATAGTCTGGTCTAAAAACATGTCTGGTCTGTGTTGTAGCTGACGTAATGGCAACCCTAGAGGATTTTCCAGACAACAGAGACACTCAGAGGTGATTTGCCACTACCTGTATAGTGACACTGATGGTCTCCCATCTAGATACTAACCAGGGCCAAACTTGGTTAACTTCTGAAATCAGACGAGATCAGGCTATCCTGGGCTATCTAGGTCAGGGGGTTAGATGGGTTTTCATTGTTCTGTCAAACCTGAACTCTCCCTAGAAGTAAAATGACTAAACTGAGGCTGTTGTACTTCAGTCACATCATGGGAAGATAGCAGTCACTGGAACAGACAATAATGCTAGGAAAAGTTGAAGGAAGAGGAGGAAGAGTTTGGATTTATATCCCCCCTTTTTCTCCTGTAGGAGACTCAAAGGGGCTGACAATCTCCTTTCCCTTCCCACCTCACAGCAAACACCCGGTGAGGTGGGTGGGGCTGAGAGGGCTCTGGAGAACCAAGGTCACCCAGCTGGCATGTGTTGGAGAGCGCAAGCTAATCTAGTTCACCAGATAAGCCTCCACAGTTCAAGTGGCAGAGCAGGGAATCAAACCTGGTTCTCCAGAAGGAAAAGAGGACGACCCAACATGAAATGGATTGACAACATGAGAGGAAAGCCGCGGCTCTCAGTTTGCAAGGCCTAGGCAAGGCTGTTAAGGAGAAGATGTTTTGGAAAACATTGATTCACGGGGTCGCCATGAATTGGAAGCAGCTTGGCAGCACTTAACACGCATGCACAACTGCCCTGTGAGTGGTGGGAAGGGTTCCTCCTGGATCGTGTCCCTCATCAGGGTTAGACCCCTTGTTGACTCTTGCCCGTATCTAGTTCGTTGAGGTGGTGAAGACCCACCAGGTAGTCAGTTTTCCTTGCTTGGGATGGGGGAAAATACCTAGAACTGAATTTTTGTGCATTGTTGTGCATCCATTGACTCTGCCTTTGGAAACTTCTTTTTTCTTTATTGTGACTCCTGTATCTGCTGTTCTTCAGTTCCTCATTGGCATGAGCTGCACTGCCTTTCGCAGGGTCTCCTCTGGCCCAGTTCCCTAATAAACATTTAACTTTATCTTTAATCAACCCAACCAATTCCAAAGCCTTTATTGGCATTATAAACTACAGAGTTAGTAGAAAAGTAGAAAAGAGGCATTTATCTACTAGCAGAGACATTCAAAACATTAAAATGCATTTAAAACGTGCAATGCATTAAAAGTACATTCCAAAACAATGTTAAAAGCGTTCACAACCTGCATTGTATAGAAACCCGCACACATATAAATTAATTAACCATTACTACTATGTAGACAATGATTAGCCTGACCAAATAGTGCCTCAAAAAACTTTACAGCTTATTCTCACATACCAGAGATCTGGGACCCATTGGGTAGAAAGTTCATCACAGATGGTAACCTGACAGCGTTTGAGCTCTCTGCCAATGGACAGATGTACATGGAGCGTATAGACTCGTATATTGGACACTCCAATAGTACATGTTGAACCGTCTCAACAACGGCCATGTTACATTGACATAACCTGTTCTCATATGGAGTGTTATTATACCTGCCAAGAGTCATAGCGTTAGGTAGAGCATTAAAACGAGCCAAAGTGTACACTCTGCGTTGTTTGGGGTTGCACAGAATGTACAGATAGTTGGCACAGTAATCTGATCGGACAATTCCCAAGGCCTGTGGGGAGCAGCTTTTTCCCCCCTCCTGCAACATTCTCAGTTTCTCTCGTTCAACTAAAACAGATTTAATTTCATTATGAATTCTGATGGCAGACATAGTTTGGAACTGGTCAGCTGTTAAGCCCATGTTGTTAAGTTTCTTATCTATGTCAGCCAACCATTTCACAGATGTAGATTCTGATAAGAGTTGATGTATAAAACTATTGGGTCTGGGCTCAAAATGAATTTGGGTCCAGTACTTAAGTACTCTTGTCCATGCCATCAGTTCCATACTATTTTGTCCAGTTTCTCTGCATAGGGTGTCATATGGGACACACCTTGGTGACCCTAAAATTCTTCGCAAAAAGTATCCCTGTACTGACTCATAAGGTGATTTAATTTCGGGGAACCATATTGGGGCTCCATATAATAGTTGAGGGATTATCTTTGCATTGAAGATTTTCAGTGCAGCGGGGACAAATTGGTGTCCTTTAGAGTAGAAAAATCGGAGAATCGCTGCAGCATTCACCCTAGCTTTGTTCTCTGCTTGTTTGCTGTGAGGGACCCAAGATAGGTTGTAACTGAATAGGAGCCCTAGATATCTAAACTGACTTACTTGCTCTAGGACATGGTTGTTCACTTTCCAGCTACATTTACACCTAGATTTTGCAAAGATCATGACTTTGGACTTGTCATAGTTAAGCGTCAGCTTATTTACATGACAGTATTCTGCACTGCAGTTTAGTAGGCGTTTTAAGCCTACTTGGGAATATGACAAGAGAACAGCGTCGTCTGCATAAAGCAGGGTGGATATATGCAGCGAACCTAAGCGTGGCGGATGGCCATCAATTTTAGTTAAGGTTGCAGGGAAGTCATTGAGAAATAGGCAAAATAGACTGGGTGCCAGTGGGCAACCTTGTTTAACCCCTTTGTTAACCATAATTGATTCTGTTAACGTGCCATCTCTTGAAGTTCTTATTTGGCAAGTTGTATTCGTGTGGAACGCTTTAATTAGCGCTAAAAGTCTCTGTTCCATGTTTAGGGTTTTTAATTTATGCCATAAAAGTTCCCTATCTACCGAATCAAAGGCACCCTTCAAATCCAGAAAAGCAGCATAAAGCTTGCTTTTTCTTGTGCCTACGTATTTGCTTGCAAGATGTTGGAGAATTAGACAGTGATCTAGAATAGAGTTACCTGCCCGAAACCCGATTTGTTCTGGGCCGAGTAGCTGATGTTTGTCTGTCCAGCTCTTTAATTTTTTCAGTAGATAGTTAGCATACAATTTGCCTACGATAGATAAAAGGCTGATCGGCCTATAATTAGAGGGACACTGGGGGTCTCCTTTTTTATAGAGGGGTACAATGATCGCCTTTAACCAGTCCTTGGGAATCATTAAAGATTTGTTGATATATGTAAATAATGAGGCAAGCACTGGAGCCCACCAGTCTGGGTCAGTTTTTAACATCTCTGCTACAATGATATCAGGGCCAGCTGCTTTCCCAGACTTTAGTTGGTGAATTAATTCAATAACCTCTCGCCTGTTAACTGGGGCCCATTCAGGCAAAACCTCGGCTGGGCTCATGCTAGAGCTTCGGTCAATCTCTTGGTCGGAGTAAAAAATTCCAGAGTAGTGTTTCTGCCATAATGAAGGAGTGATGTCGGCAGCTATTGGGAGATTTTGACACATGCCCCTATTTGTTAATTGCCAGAATTGTTTTGTGTTATTGGATAGGGTGGCATATAGTAGTTGCTCCCAGTTGCGCCTTATTGACTCTTGACGTTTTATTTTGATGTGGTTGCATAGAGTCTGTTTGAGACTAAACAATTCAGGAGGCGGGAATTTGGCCTTGGAGGCCCTAAATCTATTGTATGTGATCCGAATCTGTTGATTCAAATATTTGCACTCAGCGTCAAACCAGTCTCTGCCTTTGAGATTTCCCTTCCCTCTTTGTTCCCCTAAAAGGGACACCAAATATGAAACAAGTTTTTCATAATTTCCTATACTGCTGCTAACATTTTCTGCAATAACTACTGAGGAGCCTAGAAACTTGCAGGTGGTGTTGCTTAGTGCTTCCTTGGTTTTATTGCATGTTTGGGTTGACCATCTTATTATGGGAGTTGTGTTAATTGCCTTATAGTTTGAAATTTTGGCAGTAGAGGTCTCTGCGAGGGAGAGGATGAGTGGAAGGTGATCGCTAATCATAGAATCCCCTATCCTAAAGGCTTGGAGAATGGCTAACAAGTGTGGAGACACGAGTATATAGTCTATTACGCTGCACCCATGGGAAGAGATGAAAGTAAATTCGCCTGCATTTGGAAACTTAGTCAGTCCGTTTAGCCAGATTTTGTTGTGTAGGAGGGCCAATTTGGCTAAATGGAGCCCATTTGAGTTGGAATTTAGATCCTTAGATCTCCTTGCATATGGTGTAAAGTGTAGCTGAAGGAGTTCTTGATCTATATCTTCTTGGGAACATAATTGGATGGGATCGTTTCCTACCCTGGCGTTAAAATCCCCCGCCACTACTAACTCTGACTGGGGATGCTTGGCTTCTAAGTCACCTATAAAATTTGACAGTCTTCTCCAATCACTGTCATTAGCTACTGACCCATTTCTTGGGGGGAAGTATACATTTACTAGGATAAAGCTTTTGTTATTGTACAGTATTTTGATCCCTCTGGCCCAGTAGAGTCAGCTGTGACTGGCAGATGCCCCCCAAAGGTCTCAGACAGGGTCCTGTCAGGGTGGGCCGTCAAAGATCGCCTCCAGCAGAAGTGCCAGGGCTGGAACACACACACGGGCCTGGGGTTTTGTGTTTTGCTTTTTGCTGCTCATAAAGCATGAAGCTTCTGCATGTTGAATCAGGCATCACAGCCGCTATTGTCTGCTCCGATTGGCAGCAGCTCTCCAGAATCTCAGCTGGAGGGAACGAACACGGGACTGTCTGCACACCAAGCAGATTCTTTGCACTCAACTACAGTCATTATCCACAATGCCGAGACCTTAGGAGTGCTTTGTGATGCCGTTTGCTTTATTTGGGTTAATTTTTTTTATTTTATTTTTTCAAATAAATTCATTTTGGGTTAATGTTTTTAGAGGGCGGAAAGTCCCTTGTGCAAAAATGGCCACTGGGCACCATTAGTGAGTGCCGTGTTGCTTTTGGAAAGTGTTTGAGCTCTCTATTAAAATACATGGGCCACTATCTTGAGGAGCCAGAGGTGCCCATGCGCACACAGGAAGTGCTGCCAATTTCCGCCCCAGCTCCTTGTGTTTCATGGGGCTCAACTCCAGATTCCTGGCCATGTTTCCTGTGTGGGTACAAGGGAGGAGGGGCCGGCAAAGAGCGGCAGGTGCTGCCAGCCCCTTGGGTGGACCCTCCAATCTGACAACAGAAAAGCACCGACCTCACAGCCTGCCCTCGCCAGTTGCGAGTCTGGAGGGTTGTGCTGTTTCTGTAGCAGCTCATGTCTGATGCCTTCGACCTCAGAGACCTGACCAAAGCAGCAATTAAATGATTTCCAGGGAGGCGGGCTGCAGTTTTTCTCGGCTGCGTGGAAGTCTCTCGGTGGTGCTCGTGGGAGCTCATTACTCGGAGGCTGCTGCAAACAGCCCCGCCTTCCCATCTGTCCTCCTCTGACCTCTGCTGCTTTCCGCGCCTGGCGTTTTTTTCCCTGCTCAAAGAAAAAGCCGCTCTTTGCCAGCTGAAGTCTAGTCAGCCCTCTCTGTGTACAGAGCAGGAAAGCGCAGGAATGGGGGCCTCATTCTGCTCTTGGGTTCACAGCTGAGTCTTGGGAAAGCAGCTCCCCCCCACCCTCAAGGGCCAGATGCTTGAAGACTGACCGTTGACCTATTGCAACTGAACATCCAAATAGCCATGTTGGAAGGGGTGGACTGAGGAAAGGGAGAGTTTCCCCCATACTGTTTGCCCGATCTAGCTCTCCCCGGCTGCTGGGAGAACATGCTAGGTGTGATGACCCCCTCCTCACCAGAGGTGAAATAGAAGTTGTTGAGGTGTGTGTGTGTGTGTGTGTGGGGGGGGGGTTGGGAGCCAACGATCCAAACCGCTGTGCCATTCCTCCCCCCCCCCCCCCAGTTTGATTGAGAGTACTCTTTGTTTCTCATTACGCCACCCTGGCTCTGATCTGGGACTTCTCTCTGTGTGTGTGTTTATACTGGGAGCTGAGCTGCCCTTTTGGGGAACCGGTTTGTGAGCCAGACACAACTGGGCTCGCTTCCTGGTCAAACAGCCAAGGCTGTGATCGCCCGGATTTCTTAATGTCACCTGGAGGGCATGCTTAGATTATCCTTTTTGCCTGGCTTGGAAGGGTGGGGTGGGGGTGGAAGGGGAGGATCTCCCTTTTCAGTGGTGCTCTTGATCCAAATTCCTCTTTTCAGCGTGAACAGCTGTGGGTGTTGGGGTGGCCCTGAAAAAAGCCAGCCGTTTCTGATGCAAACCACAACTTCAACTCCCAGAGGTGGTTATTGGAATGGGGTGTGTGTGTGTGTGATTACAGTTTGAACACATTGATCAACGTTTGCTTCCAGCAGTTGGCTTTTCTCTCTTCTTGGTGTCATGAACACAGCAGGTCACTGTTTTCTTTCACCGGTCAGGGGAAACCCCTCTTCTTGTCAACTTCTCATAAGCCCAGACTTGCCAGCTCTGGGTTGGAAACTACCTGGAGGGTTGTGGGGGGGTGGGTGGATCAGAAAGGACAGCTGTGCAAATGGTCTGACCTGGGAGTTTCCTGTCCTTCATTGTGCGTTGAAAATTGCATCTGTAACTTCATTTAGCAAAGGCTTTGAAGGCACCTTTCTATGTCACATTTGGCACTCTGACACAGGTAAAGGAACGCCAGACAATTTGCACACCGTGGGAGCTGTGGGGTAGCGCCTGGCTTCTGCTGGACACCCTCGGGTGAGGCATCTTCTTGTTTTCCCCTCATCTGAGGTCTTCGTGGTGGGGGGCTGACCTCTCCCTGCTTGGTCACCAGCGCCTGGAGAGCTGCCATATTGAGGCCGCTTTTTGGAAGGGGCTGCTGGGAGTGTGATCTCCCCCCACCTCCCGTCTCTGGGAGGAGAAGCAGGAGGGCAAGGTGAAGTCAGCGATGGCACGGATTCCTCCTTGGCTTGGGTTCCTTGCTGCTTGTGCTTCTGGTCCCCAGTTTCCTTGGTCTCCGGTCTGCTCCCCTACCTTTATGTAGGTGAGGTCTTAACTCAAGTCTTGACCTTCTTGTCATGTGACTGCCCTCCCGAGTATCAGAAGGGGTGGAGGAATGCTGGCAGTGTCTACATGCAACAAAGTGGTAGGGCATCTTTTATTTCAATTATTTGGTGTGTGTGTTTTTATGTTATTTGTGGCCTGCTCTTTTCACTGAGGCTGAAGGCAGGTAGCACCAGGTGAGTCACGACAACCAACAGAACGGGACATTCTGTAAACAAGGTGATGGAATTTAGATTGGAGAACCAACCAGAAATCTTTTTTTAAAAAATGAAAATGGCACTGAAGCCAAGCATCATGCGACACATTAAGTGGTGCAAAAAATACGCACTAGGACCCTACTTACAGCAAAGTATGTGCAGTAGAACAGACCACAGCCTCAGTCATTCATCCAAGTAAGTTTGTGAACGTCAGACAATTTGCACACTGTAGGAGCTGTGGGGTAGCGCATGGCTTCTGCTACAGGAGGTGGTGATGGCCACTAACCTGGATAGCTTTAAAAGGGACTTGGACAGATTTATGGAGGAGAAGTCGATCTATGGCTGCCAATCTTGATCCTCCTTGATCTCAGATTGCAAATGCCTTAACAGACCAGGTGCTCAGGAGCAGCAGCAGCAGAAGGCCATTGCTTTCACATCCTGCATGTGAGCTCCCAAAGGCACCTGGTGGGCCACTGCGAGTAGCAGAGTACTGGACTAGATGGACTCTGGTCTGATCCAGCTGGCTTGTTCTTATGTTCTTATGTTCTTAACCATTTTCTGCAGGGCAGCCCTCCTGTTGAAGCCCTCTTGTTCACGCCTCGTTCAGTTGTGCATACCTTTCAGAAAACCAGGAAAAGGGGAGCCATCCTGACCTCAGGCCGGCTGTGGGAGCCTCTGTAGAGAACGTGGGATGGGGGAGGCAGCTGTTAGTTTTGCCCATTTGCAGGGTCTGTAGAAGGCCCTGTTCAGAAGACAGAAATTGTTGTGGTGGCGCATAGGGGGAAAGATGGTCTCGCAGATATTTGGGTCCATGGCAATGAAGGGCCTGATAATTGATGAGCGGCTAGTGCAGGATTATCCAACTCTGACGCTTCAGATGTTCATGGACTACAGTTCCCATCACCCCCAATTGGCCATGCCAGCAGGGGCTGATGGGAATTGTAGTCCATGAACATCTGAAGTGTCAGAGTTGGACACCTCTGGGCTAGTGCAACGGCCATAGAGTGGGGGTAATAAGCGTGCTGCTTCTAGCTCCTGATAATTGGTGATCTATGGAGTACCATCTCCATAGTGGATTTGAGAGGAGACCCATTTACAGTACATTTTTTGTAGGAGATGAATAACCACCTCTGAGTGGTCCAAGGAAGGTGCCCGAGGTAGTAATTTATCTATAATGGATACTTAGGTGTGGCCTTTACATGACTTTAGAAGCCAGGATGTTCAAGGGTCCAAAGCACACATTGTGATGATCTTCACTGATCCCAGGAGTTTGTCAACATCCGTCATGGAAACTGAGTCAAAAATGGTCTGTAAATTGAACAGGCAGTGCGGTAGGCTGCTCTTCCAGCGGACCGACGCCACAGCCAGCATTGGGAACAATAGTGTATTCTTGACATTTCATCAGCACAAGCGTTGCAAAAGTATCATGGCTAATTGAAGACTCAATTTTGGGAGTCAGCAGATGCCGTGTGACCTTCATCTCCTCGGATGGTCGTGAACCAGCTGATGCAATAGTAGTAGAGCAGTAATATTTCTTAGCTGCTGTCTGTGCCGCTTCATAGGTCTCACAGCGAGCTTTCTAACATGACCTGTCAAAATCAGCACTAATTCTCTGCCATCACTATTCTAGACGTCTCCCATTGCAGAATATTTTGTGCCTCCATTCCTTATGGGTTGGTTTGAAAATTCTTTTAGTGATCCTGCCATCTTGCAGGTTGTTCGCTTACACTAAACAGGCGCCCTGCAAGTTACAGATAAACTTATTCTGGCAGACTGCGAAACTTCACATAAAAAGAAAGCTCTTTCCATCAAACAGAGCAAAACAACATAAAACTCATTTGTCCAGTTAATGGTCTGTAACATTCTTTTAAAAAAAAGTTCTCGTCAACATGTCTTGGCCAAAGTATAGGTATTAATTTTTACCATTGTTGCCCGTGATCAACTGTTCCAGTTTTAGCTGGTGTAACCGGTTCTTTCGCTAATGGGGCACTGAAACAAAATAATGAATGTATTGTCGAAGGCTTTCACGGCCAGAATCACTGGGGTGTTGTGGGGTTTCCGGGCTGTGTGGCTGTGTTCCAGTAGCATTCTCTCCTGACGTTTCGTCTGCATCTGTGGCTGGCATCTTCAGGATCCTCCAAAATAATGAATCATTTTGTTTCATTTAAAGTTTTTTTTATCCTACTTATGCAGGAAAGTTATTGGGATGACTGTTTTCCACACAGGCATTTCAACAAATTCAAAGACCACCCAGCGTATGAAAGCTGCATACTGCCAAAGGATAGTTGGGCATCGCTTATAAAGTGAAACTGTTTTGGAAGTTTAAAAGATGTCTCAGGTTGTTGTCTGGCCCCTGCTGAAACTTTGGTGGCCTTTCTCATGGTGTTATCTTTATTTGTCAGTACAAAGAGATGTCCTTTTTCTTTTTGAACTTTGAATCACTGCAGCTCCGCTATTCTTACGAGGACTCCTGCAAACGAACCCGCTGCTTGAATGTCTGAATCCCGGCAGGTGGCTGGCACCTGATCCCGGAGGCCAATTTCGGGGAATCTGCTTTCCATCCTGCTGATAATGTTGATCCCGTAATTAAGCAAATGCAACTAAATGTTCTTGTCTCGCAGCGTGCAGGACAAATGTCCTCTGAGGGACGCTTGAGATAAGGCTTTAATTGGTGGAACTGAAGCAAAAGGAGAGACCGTTAAATCTCCAAATGTCAGTTCCATCAAAGATCTCTGGGTACTGGGGTGCTGTGGGGTTTCCAGGCTGTATGGCCGTGTTCCATCTCTGGGTACTGTTCATAATCTAGGATTTTTAGCATTGGGGGTATTTACCCCTCCCCCTCTTTTGTGTTCTTCAGAATTTCAGGGTCAACCATTCCCTTGACCTGATGTGGTCCAAACCTCAATTCGGCCCAGAGCAGTCTAGCTCTCTGGCTGGCCATCCACTCCCCCCCCCCCCCAGTCTCGGTAATTGTGCCTTACGTTGAGTTCCCCCTCCCGTGAGTGTGGGAGTTGTATAATGCACTTTTGAGTTCGCTCGACTGAACTGATATGAATACTGCTTTGTGAAAATTGTGAATTGAATTTGGCTGAGCATGTTGCACAGTGTGTGTGTGTGTGGTGTTCCCTCTGTTTTTCTAAAAGCCAAGCACTGAGGATGAGTCAGCAGGGCATCCCTGCCTCTGCTGGAATTACCGTTGGCAGGCTGGCACTTGGTAGCTTGCTGATGTGCGCCAGGAGACTTGCGACTCTCAGCCGATCTTTCCCGTCCCCTTAATGGCAGGCAATGCAAAGCTCACCCTCCTCCACCAACCTATTTGCTTTCTGCTTGGTTGTTTAACAGGATACTTCAAAATAGAATTGCTTCTACCAACCAAACAAAATGTTAGTTGGGCAGGTGTTTGCTACAGAAGCACCGAGTTCATGTTGAGGAAATGCACCGAGAGTCTTTCTGTGAGTTCCGGAACTTCTGGAGGAGACGATTCTTGGAAATGCTGTCTGTGTTGATATTATGTAGACTAGATTTTAGACTATAATGTACTTTTCCTCAAAGAAGCTGGACGTAAGACCGGATCAGACAGTGAGCTTGTCCAGTCATGTCATGGAAGGCCACGAAAGACTACCCACATGTACTGAGAGCTAGTGTGGAATAGCAGTTAGCAGCATTCCCTGGACGCCATGCAGCTCCCGTTCTAGTCCCACACAGAAGAGGAGCTGCCCAGCAGTGGAAGCTGTCCCGGATGGCTTAGTTCCGCACAGCATTTTCAAAGTTCTACGTAGCACCCAGGGGTGCTTACAGGGACTATGGGTGTTTAATTTTAGACTAGACCAGGGATTCCCAGTTGTGTCCACGGGTGTCAAGTTGCCTGCTGAAATCTTTCTTGGTGCTCCCCAGGCGTTTTTAGAAAATGGGTGGGGCTCTTATCCAGCAGGGTTTCTACAGGGTCACTGAACATCTGATTGGTGATGCAGATTGAAACAATATTGTTTCCATGGTTGGTGCCCTCATGGTGTTTGTTTGATTCTCTCTCACGCCTGTTTCCCAGTGTATTTTTTATCGGCTCTGCCTGTTGTGGCAGTCATGTTATGGTTGTGCCCACCCCTCTGTGTCAGAATCACAGCGTTGCCTAGAGGATTTCTTTCTTTCTTTCTTTCTTTCTTTCTTTCTTTCTTTCTTTCTTT
>NC_059425.1:192273382-192291490 GCF_021028975.2 Sphaerodactylus townsendi
GGTCACCCCCCCCCCACAGCTTTTAGGTGAAACCCCTCCAGAGATTGCCCAGCCAAAGCTGCAGCAATTTCCCGACCAGAGTTCCCAACCTGAGGTGCATGAACCCCCAGGGGTACATGCCACTCCAGAGTGAATAACAGGTTTGCTAAATTGGGGACCCAATTGTAAGGAAGTTGCGTCATAGGTTTGCAAAATGGGGTCCAATTGTAAGGAAGTTGCGTCATACGTTTGGTCATATGGGGGTGGGTGTGTGTGTGTCCAATTTTAAGTCCATGGTGGAGGCGGGTGAATCCAGGTGGGGAGCCGCAGCCTGCGTCCTCTGCACATCCCTAGAGCTCCGCAGCATCCGGTGCACGAAATATTGGGGGGCCTCTTTGTTTCTTGCGCCCGCTCCTTCCCCGCCGGGTCTCCTCGGGAGGCGGCGGCGGCGCGCGGCGCGCGGGGCCGGGAGGGGGCGCCGGAGGGCCGCCGGGCGGGTGATGCAACAAAGGGAGGCGCCGCCCGTGGCCGCCCCCTCCTCCCGCCCGGCCACTGGGGAGCCGCCCGGCAGCCGAGCGCAGCGGAGCGCACGGAAGGGACGGGAAGGGGAGCCGGGCGCGATGGGCCGCCGGCCGCGCCGCGCCCTCCCGGCTGTGCCTGCTGGCTCTGGGCGCTCCGCTCCGGCTCCTCCGGCGGGGCTGGAAGGCGGCCGCGGCCCCTGCTGCTGCTGCTGCTGCTGGCGACCCCCGGGCGGCCGGACCCCCCCGGCCTCCTCCTGCCGCCGCCGCCGCCGCCGCGCCCCCGACCCCTAGATGGGCGCCGGCCCCCTCGCCGCCCCGGCCATGCCACCCAGCGGCGCCCCCCGCCCGGCCAGACGCCGCCTCCTCCTCCTCCTGCTCCTGCTCCTGCTCCTGGTGAGTCCGTCAGGGGTCCGGGAGTCGCCAACCTCCAGGCGGGCCTGGAGACCCCCGGCAGGGACCGCCGCCCAGGAGGACAGGGCTCGGGGGGAGTGGGGGACTCGGCGGCGCTGCCGGACCCAGATGAGACCCTCCCCCCCACCCCAGCAGTCTCCAGGGGGCTCCCACCCAAAGTTGTCGCCCCCGCCTTCTGGTGTGTCTCTATTTGAGCATCCCTGGTGGGTGGGCCGCGGCCAGATGACAGCCCCCGCCCTCCCCTCCTCCCCGGGGTGGGTGGGCCACACGACCAGGTATGATGGGCCCCTCCCCCTCTCCCCCAGGGAGCCCTGAGCGAGGATGACCTCAGCGTGGGACCCTCGGAAACTGCCTTCACCTTTTGGTACTAACCCGGGTCAGGCTCGTGTGTGTGTGAATGTGGCAGGGGGCCAGCTGCAGCCTGTGAGTGGGCGGGGGCACCCTCCTTTTGTGGAGCTTCCCCAAGCAAGCCAAGGGGTGGGTGCGGATTTTCTTTCCAGTGGCCTGGCTCTTCTCTTGTGCCCAGGTGAGCAGCGTCAGGGTGGGTACACCTGCTATAAGCCCTGCCCCCCAGCTGCCCTCCCCAGTGGGGCAGGAAAGAAAGCAGCTGCTGCTTTGGCTGCACCTCAGCTGCAGGGGGCGCTCCCTCAGGCGGTCCTGGGCAGAGGCCGCTCACCCTGCGCCCAGCCCTGCGCCCAAGAGCACCCTCTGCTTCCAGGCTGCAGGGTGCTGTCATTTGGTTTCCACAGAGGGGTTGGCATTGAGCAGCAGGTCCTTCTCTAAGCAAAGTGTATGTGGTGGTGGGGGGGGGCTTCCTAAGGGAAGATTTGAAAGATTCACCCCCCTAGATTAACGGGGGCATCCTGAACTGAGTGGCACCCTTTCAGCGCCATTGCACTCTGCAGTGGGACTGCCAGGCAAGGCTTCTGGAGAAAGAAGGGTTCAGGTTAGACCCCCCCCCTCGCCCTCCATTTAGCATCAGGGCAGCTCCCTAATTCTGCAGGCCTCTTAAAAAAGTCCACCCCCTTTCTGCCCAGTTGAGGGTCCCAAAGGAGAGGGTCTGCCCAAACCTCCCCCAGTGGAGTCCAAGGGCTTGTGTAAAATTGAGGGATAGTGGGAGGGGTGGGGGGACTGGTTGGCCAGTTTGAAATATGACCCTGGTAGAAATCAGCTGCCATCCAGGGTTAGGGACCCTGTCCTTAAATATTGCCCCCCCCAGCCCTGGAGCTCCATTTGCAGACTCAGGTGTGCCCCCCCCCCCCCAATGTACTGCCGCTGGAAGGAGTGCAGTGCAGTGATCCGTTCTTCGGGTCTGGCGGTGTCAAGCTCCAAAAACCCAGCCGAGATAGTTGCAGCTGGACCGTCTTCCTGACCAGCGACCGTCTGGGCCCTGATAACAGGCAAGAGAGGAAGGAAATTGGCCCTTTTTCACTGATAAGGATGGATCCCCTTTGGCGATTGCACATCTCGGGCTTGTTTGGCCGGCGGACCTTCATTGATCCTTTGAGTGGAGCTCTTTGCAGTGATTCAGCAATATGAGATTGGGGGAAAATGGGGCATCCTTTAGCATCTTTAGTGTGAAAGAGCCTGGGTTGTCGCTATGTCCCTTCTCCTGCTGCCTTTTGAAAACATCTGGCTCGTAGATGCTCTGGGGCTGGAGGAGAGTTCACACACTCTGGAAAACTGAAAAAAAATGAAGATTATTAACGTTTTGCAGAATGTTGCTGGCTGAGGAAAATGCAGAGGAAATTACCTGGTTTTTCACAGTTGAGGGAGAAATGTATCAGGGTGATATTGGGGCAGGGGGCTGCTCTGGGGCCTTGTTGGGTTATTTTTTTTAAAGGTACTTCAGGAAAGTTCAATCCATCAGGTGCATGCGTGTTCAGACATCGAGCACAATTTATTTGTGGGCTTTTTTTGCGTGTGTGTGTTCCGTGCTTTTTTCTAGAGAGCTTGAACATTCGTTCATTTATGGTCCCTGTGAATCAGAGGCAGGGTTTGTGTGTGTTTATGTGTGTGTGTGCGGTTGTGAAGGTCCTGAGATCGTAGTGCAAGCTTTCAGGATGGTTTGGCTTTTGAACCCAGGTCCCTCTTCTGTGTCCAACTCTGGCACCCCAGATGTTCATGCTGGGACTGATGGGAATCATAGTCCATGAACATCTGGGGTGCCAGAATTGGGCACTCCTGATATGAGGGCTCAGCTCCATATTCTGTTGTGCAAGCACAGCCTCTGGGATTGCTTTCGCTGTTCAGGACAGAGGAAAACATGAACCTTAAGAATCTAAGAACATAAGAAAGAGCCTGCTGGATCAGACCAGAGTCCATCTAGTCCAGTACTCTGCTACTCGCAGTGGCCCACCAGGTGCCTTTGGGAGCTCACAGGCTGGATGTGAAAGCAGTGGCCTTCTGCTGCTTCTGCTCCTGAGCACCTGGTCTGCTAAGGCGTTTGCAATCTCAATTCAAGGAGGATCAAGATTGGTAGCCAAAGATCAACTTCTCCATAAATCTGTCCAAGCCCCCTTTAAAGCTATCCAGGTTAGTGGCCATCACCACCTCCTGGGGCAGCATATTCCAAACACCAATCACACGTTGAGTGAAGAAGTGTTTCCTTTTATTAGTCCTAATTCTTCCCCCCAGCATTTTCAATGGATGCTCCCTGGTTCTAGTATTGTGAGAAAGAGAGAAATTTTTCTCTCTGTCGACATTTTCTACCCCATGCATAATTGTGTAGACGTCAATCATATCCCTCAGACGTCTCCTCTCCAAACTAAAGAGTCCCAAACGCTGCAGTCCTCTCCCCTCATAAGTGTAGGGAAGGTGCTCCCAGTCTCTTCAATCATCCTCAAGGCCAGTTCTTCTTCTGTCCCTTTTTTTTTCTATCTCTTCGAGATCCTTTTTGAGATGTGGCGACCTGTTCCTCCTGCTGGTTTTTTTGCTGGAGAAAGCCCACCTTGAGTGGATTTTATCCCCACAGTTGAAAATATGGGCTAAGTTTTCCCTGTTAGACACAAAACCCAAGATGGAAAGAGAACCATCTAGGGGGATGAGAGGAGAGGATAGATGACTCAGCCACATTTAAAAGCAGTCTACCTCTGATTACCAATGCCAAGAGGTGACATTAGAGGAAAGTCACAGCCTCTCTGTCGTGTTGTTGGCCCTCCAGAAGAACTGGTTGGCCCCTGTGTGGGACGGGTTGCTGGAGTGGGTGGGCCCTCGCTGGTCTGATCTGATAGGACTGTTCCTGTGATTCGCCTTCTTGTTCTGATCTTCTCCTCGGTGGAGTAGTTCTGGCTGGTCGACTTACAAAGGGATTGTTTTAAAGAAACATGGAAGAAAGTAGAAAGTGTAACAGGGGCCTGCAACAAATCCTTTAGCCTTCTCTCCCCTCCCCCCCCCCCCCCCCCCCCCCCGGTTGCCTGTGTCTGAAATATTGGAAAAATACTGACTTCTGCCTGAAAGGATTGTGGGAAGAGGTGGGCCCTGCATCTACGCAAGCATCTTACTTGTTGGTCAGGTGCCATTCTGGCCTCTTTAGGAGATGCCTCTCTGCCACGTGAGTACGATCTCCTCTTAGTAATGGCCAAATAGCCATATCCTCTTCACATCGGCTGCTTGTGCTTATAATTTATTTATTTACATCGTAGACACCCTGCCTGTCTCCCCACTGGGGACTTACGAAGGCAGACGTCATTTCCCAACCCCCCATTTTTATTTTCTCAACAACACTGTGAGGTAGGCCATGCTGCGGAAGTATGACTGGCCCGAGATCACCTTGACGTGAGTCATGAGTCCCACCCCATTTTATCCCTCCCAACAACTCTGTGGGGTTGCTGCAGTGGAGTGCTTGAGAGGTCACGTGGCAAGCATCATGGCAATATAGGGGTGGGAACCGGGCCTCACAGGGCTTAGTCCCACTCTAACCATTGTGTGACACTGCTTGACCATCTAGTTCAAGATTGGGATCCAGCTCTCATTCCCTTCTCAAGCTCAAATTCCCCCTCTTCCCTTTCTGGTCTGTTAACTGGGCGTATTTTAACCCTGACTTGGGTGGCCTGATTTTGTCAGATCCCAGAAGCTAAGTAGGGTCAGTCCTGGCTAGTGTTTGGATGGGTGGCAGGCAAGGAAGTCCAGGACTGCAGAGAAGAGGCAGGCAGTGGCCAACCAGCCCTGTTCATCTGTTGAGATACTAGATGGACCTGGTCTGACCTCAGGGGAGAAGCACATAGACCCTGGCTGGCCCTTGGATGAAGACCAGAAAGGAAGCCCAAGGCAAGGACAGATCACTTCTGTTCACCTTTTGCTGTGAAAATCCTACAGGGTCACTATAAGTTGGCTGGGGCTTGACTGCAAAAATCATCATCATCCTCAGCAACCATGTTTATCTCCCACCCAGTGACGTACCGGGCCTAAATGGCGTCTGGGTGAATGACTGCTTCCCTGTGCCCCCTCCCCCCAACTGGCTCACCCCCCCTTACAGGAACCAACGGGGAGGCCGGGGGAGGCCGGGGTTTGGACAGGTGGCTTGGACGGGTGCTGCGGTACCCTCCTAGGCTGCCCACTGCTGAGCTCCGCTCCCCGGCCTCCCTGCAGGCTGGGGGGGGGGGGGTAGGGCTTGGTGGCGGGCGACTCAGGTGCACACTGTTTTGTCGGGCGCCCAGGATGTGTGCCCGGGGCTGTGGCGTGCTCCCGGGGACATGGGATACCCCAAGTCCCCATTAGTGGTACGCCACTGCTCCCATCAGCATTTTAAAAGAAGCATCAAAACTTTAAAATCTTGGCACTTCCCATTGACACCGTTTGGGAACTGAAAGATCCCTTCAGTGGCCACCACTGCTATAGGCTGTGACTTTTTTCATGCTCTGGTACCACCAACAATCACATCTGCGGCCACAAGGTACCCAAAGGGTCCCACTTCTTCTGGTTTGGGGCCTCTTGAAACACCCTGCTGGGTTTCCTGGGGCTGAGCTGTGCTGTTGCTATGGTGCTTTTGCCTGTTTGTGGTTCGCAGGGAATTTGTTTTTCATTGCGGAGCTTGGAGAGCCTTTGGCTGTCTTTGCAGTCGTGAATTGTGGCCGGTTGTGGTTGCTCAGTGCTGTGTGCTGGATTAATTTGCAAATGTCCCTTTTTGCAGCGGGACGTTCTACCCAACAGAAAAAAATAATTTTTGCTCTTGCCAGTCATGGTCTACTTTTAGGGGTGTGATGTTTCTGGTACGGTCACCTGGTTGAATGCCAACAGTTTAATAAAAGTGAACCGTACGCCTGTACAAACGGAAGCTGCCCACAGCAGGATGTGACCCACAAAGCATACTGGACACTCCCTCGAAGACAGCTGGATTTCCATTTGCTGTAGCGGCTGCTTCAACTTGGCAGGTCTGGAAACGGAGCCAGTTCAATTTAACAACTTTATTTTTAGATCCACCTTAAACCTTGGGTGGCAGAGCTCATATGCCAAATATAATTTGGAAACTTATTGGAGCGGGTGCCTGTACTGGCTAAAGAGATTCCTCTTGCGGGTGAGGAAAAATGCATCTTTAAATCTAATTTCATTTCTTTAAGCCATTTGGACTCTTCTTTTCTCCCCAAACAGCGTCTGGCATTCTCCTCTGCTTCACTCTATCCTCACAGCAACCCTGGGAGGTAAGTTAGGCCGAGGGAGAGTGGCAGGTCCAAGGTCGCCCAGAAGGCTTTCATGGCACAAGTAAAGATTTGAACCGGGTCTCCCAGCTACTCGTCCGACACTCTAACCCAGGGGTGTTCAACTCAGGTGCTTCAGATGTTCATGGACTACAATTCCCATCTGCTCCAATTGGCCATGCAAGCAGGGGCTGATGGGAATTCTAGTCCATGAACATCTGAAGCGCCAAAGTTGGACACCCCTGCTCTAACCTGTAAACCACACTGGCTCTGTCGTTTTATACAAAACTAGCCGTGTCCAGGTGGGCTGGTCCTGTCCCTTTCACTCCCTTCCCTTGCAGGCGAATTATCTAGCGTAAAACACGCTGGGAGGCATGAGCTACGTTGTGTTCAAATTTCAGAGTGTTTGGTCCAGCAAACCCCTGGACTCTCCCTCACCTTCCCCTTCCTCCGCTAGGGTGGGTGGGCCATGTGCAGATAGCCCGCCCCATCCCTTTCACTCCATAAGGCAGTGGTTTTCAAGGAAGGCATGGTTGGTTCCCCTTGTATCATCAGAGGGTGTTGCTTTGATGGCCAGCAGATGCATGCGCTTGTTGCGTAGAACATCAGTAGGAACTGTGGTTCCAACTGTCACAGGTGTAGCATGTACACAATAACTGGCACAGTTGTGACATGTACACAACAGGAGGTGTGGAAACAGTATGGAAACCTGGCCGCATGCGAATGCGACGTTGTGTGAAAATTTCAAAGCAATCGGTCCAGTAGTTTGGGAGATTACCTGTCAGCAGAAAAACGAACTGATAGATTTTTTATATATATAGATGACTTGCAAATACACCCAAGGATCTAGAAGGTGCTGACTTTGTTAGGTGTGGGCTTTCCCTTTGTAACAGTGGGTGGTAGTTGACTGTGACCAAGACTGTAAGCAGTGTGAGTAATGTTTTCATCACATTCAAGTGACTTGGAGGGGAGAATCCTCTATGCAAAAACCCTCCCCCTTTGTATGCAAATCTAGACTGTTTATCTGTTGTTGTCCCGGCTGCTGTGCTGCAGTTGTTCATGTGAAATGGTTGAAATGTCAGGAGAAGCTCTGGCTCCGTGGTGCAGCCCCTGTGTGGCATGGAAGAAGCGCCAGGTGTGGTCTCTGGCATCTCCACGTAAAAGGACCAGGCGAGCAGTGACGTAAAAGACCTCCATGTACGACCCTGGTGAGCCAGACCTTCACGGGCCCACGGTCTGGTTCAGCAGCGTAAGGCAGCTTCTTGTGCTCATGAGAATGAAGAACAGAGACTCCCCCCCCCCCGCCCTCCCCGGCTGTCCAGGTCTTTACAGGGGCATTTGCCTCCTTTTGCTGACATTTGAATTTTTTAAAAAGGGGGGAGTCTCCTGGATCAAATTTCCCTTGGAATCCCACACCAATTGCATCTCTGTCTTTTAAAATAAATTTACTGTGCTTTTCTGTCGCACCAGGGACCCCAAGGCAGCTTCTACAATGAAATATGCACTTGAAATACAATTTAAGCTAAAACATACAACTTGGAAGGCCTCCAATCAGGTGATGAAACAACAACAAGAAGAAGAGGAGCTCTGATTTATATCTCCTTTCCCTCCCCCCCCCACCAAACACCCTGTGAGGTGGGTGGGGCTGAGAGAGCTTGGAACAACTATGACTAGCCCAAGGTCACCCAGCTGGCATGTGTTGGAGTGCACAGATAAGCCTCCACAGCTCAAGCGGCAGAGTGGGGAATCAAACCCGGTTCCCCAGATTAGAGTGTACCTGCTCTTAACCACTATACCACGCTGGCTATGGGGCTGGTTCTCCTGACCCATACAAGACCACAGGCTGTGAGCCATGCAGTGTGAGTCCTTTGGATTTTGCTAAAGGCTTGTTGCAGCCAGCTAAACCCAGACTTTAAATGGCGGCACAAAGAGGATGGTCTTGCTCAGATGTTCCCAGTTCCCTCCCAGAGCACACACATTTTGCCTCGGCAGAGTAGTTTTGTTTTTCTTTTTAACTGCCTCCTTTCCTGCCTCCCTCTGAACGTACTAATGAGCTTTAGGGGAGCTCCAGGTACTCTCTAGGAAAGGCAAAAACATCAGAAGGGTCTGTAATCTCCAAAGCCCCATGAAAGGGGAGAGACCCACCCAGCCCCTCCTCTTTGTGTGCGCTTGTGCCGGGGAACTCTGAGGCAGTGAGCTGTTTGGTCCCTAATGCGTGACTGCAACCCGTTGAAAGACACAGCAAACTGGGGGGAGCTGTAGGATGCGGCCCTGTAAATCCTGAGGGGCAGCAGCTGCTGTTAACTGTTTGGTGGATCCTTATCTGAATAGTTTGTTCTATTCCAGAAGTATGAAGAAATACACGTTGTTTGCTGTTGACCATGAATACAGCTTGGCCAGTAAACTGTGGCCGTCACAGACAAACACTGTGCTTACTTTTCAGAGACCCACATGCCTATGTTAGTGGGTTTGCAGTGACAAGAGGCACACTGGCGCATGAAGTCACCTTATGCTGAGTCAGACCACAGTTAGTGTGGTCTTCTCAGGCTGACAGCAGCTCCCTGAGGGCCTTGGGGACAGGACGGTCTTTCATATCACCTGATTATTTTAACTGGAGATGCCGGGGATCGAACCTGGGAACTTCTGCATGCTGCACCGCTGAGCCACAGCTCCTTCCCTGTCTCATATATGCGGCATATGTCATCAAAGGGATGGAGGCAGCCATCTCTTGTGGGGACTCTCTTGTGTGGGGCCTTTTGATAAAGCATAGTAGGACTGGTTCATAACAGGGGTTGCGACTTTGAGAATCCAGGATAGTTATGGACTACAATTCCCATCAGCCCCTGCCAGCATGGCCAATTGGCTGATGGGAATTGTAGTCCATAACATCTGGAGTGCCAAAGGTTCGGCATCACTGGCACAATCCCAACGATCAATTAATTGCGTGATACTCACACGAAATATCAAGGTTTCATCAAGATCTCCCCACTGCTTAATCGCTGAACATGGATTCATCCCGGTTCTGGCGCTCTGCCTCCCCCTTATCATGTGTGTTTAAAGAACCGGCATGGAAGTGCACCTTTTTTTAAAAAAAGCATCCGCGGAATCCCGATTGGTGGGGAGGTTTGGGGTTTGAATATCAATTTGTTTTCCTGCCGTAGGGAGCGATGCAGAGACTTTCAGCCAATCAGAGTGTGGTGGGCTGTGTGTGACATGCGCGCAGCCTTTTTTTTATGTTTCACGCTGGTGGAAAAGACGTTGAAATGTGGCTGCGTGGAACATGATTTCTGGGCCAACTGTAAACTAAAATTAGACTTTCGTGCCAATGCATCTGCGTGGGTAAAGAGTCCTGAAAAACTCGTAGCTTAGAATAGGGGGGGAATTCTATCTACGCATGCACCTAGTGAGTAGCTGCGCAAAAAAAAAAGTTTTTTAAAAATTCCCACCACAACACAACAGCCAATCAGAACAGACCTGCTGAGCCGATTGCGTGTTCATGGGGAGTGTAACATTGTTTGAATCCGTGATAGATGTCGTGGTCTTCGCTAGAAACACGCTGGAGTGGGGAGGGAAAAACCATGAGGAAAAGGTTCTGTTTATTTTGAAACCTGGTTGTATCTGGCTTTAATTTCTCAGTGGGGATTCCACCTTTCTCAGGGGCGTCCAACTCTGGCGCCCCTGGTCTAACTGATCCCTTAGGGGATGGGGCGGTTTTACAAATATAATAAATAAATAAATAAATAAATAAATAAATAAATAAATATATGCAGTGCTCTTTCTGTACTCATCTCTTTGGGTGTCTTCAATAATTAAAAAAAATATTGAGGGGGAAAAAGTTTGATACAAAGCTTTACAAGTTTATCTTCAATTCTGTAAACAAATCAGACAGATATTAAATGCAGTTCACCATCCAAGTCAAAAGAACATTCCATTAAACTTATCACCATGCAACATTCAAGTTTCTTTACTCAACTGTACAACATTCTCCGACCGCTCTTCTTTATTTGGGGCTATTGTGTCCTTTTCTCAGCCTCCAGCAAAGACTGATCTTGCTGAGTTTCTGGTGTTTGAAACACATTCTTGAGTATCTTGGGGAAGAAAGTTTGCAAAACTCAAGAAGAAACATTTAGGGGAGAAAGGTGACTCTTTACATATTCCTTGAAAAATAGCTCTAGAAATTATTTCCCAGTATTCTTTGGCTCTTCATCTTTGACTCAGTAACTTCTCTAAATCTCACAGTCACCCTCAATGCTTTGATCCCCCCCCCCCACATCTAGGCATAGTGACCCTGTAGCAGTGGTGTACCGCCCATAGGGACATGGGGTAGCCCATGTCCCCAGGCACATGCCTTTCGGTCACATGGGGGAGGTTGCCGGGCATTGGGTGGGTCCTCCTCAGCCCAGCCTCGTCTTCTCCTTCCTGCAGCAAGGTGAGCTCCAGCTGGCTCTCGGGTGGCTCCATGCATCTCCTGAGCCAGCCAGCCAGTTGCTGCTTGTCGACACCCAAGGCTGGGCCCAGCCACACAGCTGGGAGGTCTCTCTCCCGCTGGGGGATTGCGCCAGTGTCAGTGGCATACCTAGGCAAACTGGAGCCCTGGGCAAAACCTGAGTTTGATGCCCCCCCATGGCCAGCCACCCTCCCCCCGCGCAGGATCTGTAAACAATGATTTTTTTCCACCAATGGTCGCTTCAAAGTCACTTCATCACATTATAGAACATGCCCCAACGGTCACAAATCTGAACACAGTTAAATAGGCCATGCTACACAGCAGAAATTTTAAAAAAATAATAATTAAGAATGCTTTCAAAATGTTTTATTACTGCTATGAAAACATTTTATGGTGTTGTATCCAGTCCCCCCAATTGGGGGAAACAGCATCACTTTCAATTTTATTTAAACTGAGGACCCCAGATTCTCCCTTTAAAGTGGATTTAAAAGGAGAATCTGGGCTCCCTAGTTTAAACAAATGATGCTGGAATCCACCCCCAAACAGCATCATTTTCAATGGTGTTTAAACTAGGGAGAATCTGGGGCACCCAGTTTAAACAACATTGAAAGAGATGCTATTTTGGGGTGGATTCTCCCCCACCCTGAAACAGCATCACTTTCAATGTTTAAACTGGGTGCCCCAGATTCTCCCTTTAAATTCATGGCGAAGGGGGTGGATTTAATAAAAGAAAGAAAGAAAACAAGCATTGCGTATGTGAAGCTGTGGATTTGAAAGGAGGAATCTGGTGAAATTCTAGGGGGGTGCTCTCTGCTGTCAGGGGTGCAATTATTAAGATAGCAGCACCAAAATTTCAGAGTATCTTCGTGAGCCCCTATTGATGATACCACCCAGGTTTGGTGAAGTTTGGTTCAGGGGGGTCTAAAGTTATGGACCCTCAAAGGTATAGCCCCCATCTGTTAGCTCCCATTGGAAACAATGGGAGATGGGGCACTCCCTTTGGGAGTCCATAACTTTGGACTCCCTAAACCAAACCTCACCAAACCTGGGTGATATCACCAGGAGAGTCTCCTGAAAAATCCCTGAAATTTTGGTGCTGCTAGCCTAAAACTGCGCCCTCTGCAGACCAAAAACCGAAAAAACACTGAAAATATAAAAAAAATCCCACAAACCTGCATTTTTGGTGCCCACCACAAGGGGGCGCCCTGGGCAACTGCCCACTTTGCAATGGGAGGAACGCCTCTGGCTGGTGTGCAAGGCCAGGCCCAGCCACGTGACCAAGAGACCTTTCCCCCACGGGGATCGCATGGGGGCGTGCGCAAGGGGTGCACGCTGGGGTGGGGGGCGCTTGACTGGGTGTTGCCCCCGGGCACCGTTTCCCCCCAATATGCCTCTGCCCTGTGGGGTTTTCAAGGCAAAGAGGCACTTAGAGGTGATTTGCCATTGCCTGCCTCTACATCAGTGGTGGCGAACCTTTGGCACTCCAGATGTTATGGACTACAATTCCCATCAGACAATTGGCCATGCTGGCAGGGGCTGATGGGAATTGTAGTCCATAACATCTGGAGTGCCAAAGGTTCGTCACCACGGCTCTACATGATATCCCTGGACTTCCTTAGTGGTCTCCCATTCAAGCACTGACCAGGTCTAAGGAAAGATGGAGCTACCTGGGCTGCCCAGGTCATGGCCAGCCCTTGATGAATTGTAGCTAATGTATGAGAGCTTTGATGTCTCTGATAAAACATCTGTTTTGTCCCCTGAGGCTGCCTTTCTCAGGACCTTTGGCCAACACAAACCGGAACTAGCTACTTGGAGGCACACCTATTTCAATAAATAACATGAACCAAAGGTGTATGGTGTAACTTCCACCCCACCTAGACCCTTGGGTAATAGTAATTAAAATGAGCTTCACTTCCTGATTTCTGTTCTGCGAAGTGAATTTGAGTGTCTGAACAGGGTGCAGGCAGGCCCGTGGCTGGGGAAAGTGAGTTGTACCTCTTTCCAGGGGAACTGATAACTTTCCCTGGCTCATGGGAAAGTAGTGCGTAGGTGGCATGAATCAGGGGTGAACCACTTGCCACCTTGTCAGTGGTAAGAATTGCCTTCATGTGAGTGGACAGGTTGGCACGTGGAAGTGGGCAGAATGATTTTGTCTGTTTTGATTGTTTCATTATTTTTCTGTTGCCCTTGATCTGGGGCACATGTTTCTGAAACCAGAACTGGTTTTTCAAAGATCAGGGCATCCAATTCTGAAATGTCAGTTTTGCCTCCAAAGACACCCTCAGGTTGGCGTAATTGAACCAGCCGTCTCGACTCCTTGGCCAGCTTGCCTCTGTTTCCAAACACAGCCCCCAAAAGGATGGCGGACAGATCTTTACTTGGAGAAAATAACTATGAGTGGCATTTTGCAGGGCAAGAATTGGGGCCCACAAGGGAAGGGCTAGGTTGGAAGCGCTAGGTCTGAATCTGGGAAAATTCTCTTAGAAAGCATTTCACTGGTACCTCAGAAAGAAAAAATATTTCATAAACCATTTCCCCCACAATTCCAATTTTTCTTGTGGATTAAAAAAATATTGGGGGAAAGGGAATTCTGGTTTTTTTTCTCCCTAGTTTATCATGGAGGGTTTCTGGACTTTTACATATTTAGTACGAATACACTCCCTTTCTGTGATTTCACAGGTGTGACTTTTCAGACTTTTTGGGTAAGTTGTGTGATTTGATTGTATCTTTTTCCTGCTGCTTGTTTCCGTGATGAGCTGATGTTCTGTAATATTTTGAGAGTGTGTATTTATACTTGCAAGACAAGGAATCTGCCATGAAACTCAGGATGTGTGACTGACAGTTTCTTTGATCGTCTGGATGTTGCTGTCGAAGAATCAAATGACGTTTGGCGAGTCTGAGCTATATGCTAAGGCTGAGAGCCAGTGTGACGCGGTGGTTCACAGCTTACAATTTGGGAGACCTGGTTTCTGATTCCCACTTTGCCATGGAAGCTTGTTGGGTGACCTTGAGTTAGTCACACGCTATCAGGCTAACCTACCCAACAGGGTTGTTGTGAGAATAAAATGGAGGTGAGGAGAATTATGTACGCTGCTTTTGGTCCTCATTGTGGACAAAGGTAGGGTATAGATTAAATAAAACAAATAAGACAGATGGAGCCCAGGAAATAATTGTAGGCCATTCCTTACACAGAACTACCTCATTCGATTCCTGTAGGCTTAGAGTGGAGTAACTCTGCATGAGATGATGCTGTGATCCATCTAGAATTTACTTACCGTAAATGTGTCTTCTGGGAGAAGTGGGAAGCATTAGCTGAGGGACGTTTTGCAGGTTAGTGTGCTGAAATTTGGAGTGGATGCAACGGACATGTTTTGGGAGGAGACGTGTCACACGTGTGCACCCGTTCAGTTTCACGCATTGGTTGTGGTGCCTGACGCAGTGGCTGTTCAGCAGCAAACCCAATTTTGTTTTACTGTGTCGACCCATCCTGGCTTGTGGGGCTTGCCTACCCTGAACTGCAGAGTAACTGAGATGGAGCCTGTGCTGGGGGTGGGGGGTCATTGGGCAGCCTGACAGCCCTCCTGTGCTTGAGGACTCATTTGGAGCTCATCTGCAGAACCCGGCTTTAATTGGGATCCTCACAATATGTCGGGGAGAGCACTTGGCTTGCTGATCTGAAGCCAAAGTGGGGTGGGGGGCAGCGTTTTCAAGTGAGAAGGGAGGTGGGCTGGAGACTGTGGGGCTGTGCAGTCCAAAGCCCGCTCGTGGCCTGTGACCCTGTGGATTGCACATCGGTGGCCATCTGTAATTGTCATAGCAGAATTAACTGCAGTGAACATCCCCAGTGTGAAGTAATCTGCCTATAGGAGATTTATGGGTGCTTTTACTGAGGGCTTAATTCAGATGTAAACACTGTAGGTTGTAATTAAAGTGTGTTCAGTAAACTGTTAATCCAGGGTGGAAAGTCGTGGCCTGAACTCGTTTTTATCTTGGATTTATCGTTAATTCTTCCGCTTTCGTTCCGTTGGTGCAGGAGATAGATCTCTGCCTTGCCCAGTCTAACCAGTTAGCTTAGAGGCCTCATCCTTAAGGGCTGGTTTCTCCCTCTTACCTAACATATTACAACTCATTCGCAGCTTTGAGGACCAGCGCTGGTCTGTTAAACCACCAGTCTCTTGTAGTCTGTAGGAAGGCAGTGGCAGCATTAAATGCTTTGGAACCTCTGTAGATCCTCACAGGATGAAACCGTGCTGGTGGGTGTTGCTTTGAGGTGCTTCATGTTCTTGTTTTCATGTTTTCCTTCCCTCTCAGAGACCGCCGCAAGCATTGTGGGCCCTAAGCTGTGGGGGCAAGGAACTGTGCTCTTTACACTGGCCAGAGTTTTTCCTTTGATTTCATGCTTCAGCCCTTCCCATGGCAGTCACGCAAGACTCTGCAGAGTTTGCAGTGTTAGGTGTCTAGTCTAACTGTAGGATGGAAACAGTCTGTGCCCGGTTCTAGTAGCTGAGATCCGGTCCTTCGTCAGGGAAGCACATGGGCACCCCGGGCAGGGTGGGAGGGGACTTGGGCTGCAGGAATCACAGTTTTGGGAGGGAAAAAAATGCCAGCTTAATAGCAATATTGGGAGATGAGTTCACATCACAAATAAAGGAGCAAACAAAGCAAGGCTGGTTTATATGTCAAAGCATACCCAGGAAGAGCGGATGCTGGAGCCCGCTTCCTTCCATTGAGCTCAGGGGTGTCAAACCTATTTGTCGCAAGGGCTGCACAGTCCAGGCATTGCCTCCCCGCTGGCCTGTGAGGGCCCAGCCCAACCAAGTCACCTCTATGTCATAACCAGCTCTCATAAGAAGTGAGTTTGACACCTGGATCTTGTTGCTTTGTCTACTCCAGAGGTCTGCAACCTGTGGCTCTCCAGATATTAATGGACTACAAGTCCCATCAGCCCCTGCCAGCCCAGCCAATTGCCCATGCTGGCAGGGGTTGATGGGAATTGTAGTCCAAGAACATATGGAGAGCCACAGGTTGCAGACCCCTGGTCTACCCCATTGCTGTGCCCAGTGGTGGGCAGGAAACAATGACCTACTGGGGCTAAATTGTGCCTGGGGGCATAACCACCTCCCTGTGCCTCCCGTCCAACTCAGCTCCCAGCCCCCCCTCCAACCTGGCTCCCCGTGCCCCCCTCCGCCCGTGCCCCACTTATGGGCATCAGGGAGCCAGCAGGGAGGCTGGGGGAGGGAGGGGCCGGGGAGAGCGGGGCTCGGACCCAGTGGTGGGATTCAAATAATTTAACAGCAGTTCCATTGGTGGAAATTTAAATAATTTAACAACTGATTGTTTACAAGCGTCATTTTAACAACCGGTTCTGCCAAAGTGGTGCGAACCGGCTGAATCCCACCACTGCTCGGACCCCATGTCGTCACTGGCAGGAAAGATTGAGAAACCTGAACAGATGGAGGGAGGCAGTCTAGTCTGGCCAACGAGGAGGGGGTTGAATTAGGGTAGCAGGGGGAGCAAGTGTGTGGGGGGGGAGGCAGAGGTGGTGGGGGAGCTGAAGGCAGCGCCTTGGGCCAGGAAAGCACGAATTTCCCCTCAGGAGTCCTGGCAGGTCTCCTCTTGCCCGCATAGGGTTGCCAGTCTCCAGGTGGGACCTGGAACTCGCCCCCACCCCCGTACTCGCAGCTCATTTCTCCTCTGGAGAAGATGGCTGCTTTGGAGGGGGGGCTTCTATGGCGCTGTGCTCCACTGGGGCCCCCATCCTCCCCAGGCTCCGTCCCAAAATCTCCGGGGGTTTCCCAACTGAGGACTGGCAGCCTTATTCACATAACACACCGCAGTGTTTTAGCCTTGGTTGTCAGCCACCCTGAGCCCAACTTGGGAATTGGACGGGGTGTAAATTTAATAAAATAAAAACAGAATGAACTGCATGATGCTGTCAGCTTGAAAAAACACCTCCTCGTGTCTTGTCCGGCTTCCTTCCCTTTTTATTTTTTTGCTTCTTCCAATTCTGTCCCACTCGGATGGTCTCTTATCCTTGGGTGATTTTTGTTGCATCCTTGAAATGAGAAAGTCCATGCCTTCCCCCACCCCCTCTTTAAATTTGGCATGTGATACATCTGTGTCACCTCCATTGAACACAGTTTCCCTTTTTGCATTTGGAAGGACTTCCGCCTTCTAGAAATCTCTGATGCTAGAAGTTCCAGGAAGCTGGGAAGAGTTATTCTTTGGAGGAGCATGAATCCATTACACTTGTTAAAAATGAATTCCCCCTTCCCGGATAAACAAGTTGCCTCCATCTTGTCTTGACTAGCTTTGTAAACATGTATTGTTCGTGTGTTTGTGAGGATGGAGTAAAGAGTTGTATGTATATTTTCTGTGGTTCTGTCAAACGGGAGACACTGTAGCATAATGTGTTGGTATTGTGTGCTGTGGTATGGAAACCACAGAGTTCCTCTCTGCAGAGGGAGGTGTGCCCAATGGCATTGTTTCGTAGCTTTGATGTGCACCTGTTGGCTGGGACATAAAGTACATGAGGCCCTGTTGACTTTTGAAGTGGCTTTTTATAAACAGTTCTGTGTTTTCTGCAAATTTTGCTAGCCAATTATGCAGCAGGGCAAATCAATTGTGCTAAAGCCATGGTGGTAGCCAGCGACACTGCGCCAAAATTGATGCAATGCCCTTGGCTGTTCTGTGTAATTCCCCCCTCCCCCTGCAGCATCATGTTGTGAGGGTTTATTTTATAAAAATATATCTGCTTTGGCTGACTTCCCAGAATAGGTAGCATCTGAAGAGCACAAGTATAATATAGAATACAACGGAGCCACAGAAATCCCACATATTTCCCTTTCCCTGGTCAGGAGAAAATGACTCTGCCTCAGTCCTCGCATTCGTTTTGGGACTTAATTTGTTCTGTCTCAGTGTCATAGCTGAGCCGCCGTGTCTTGCCTGTTAAATTTAACTTACAGCATTTTTTTCTTCAAGTTTTGTTGTGTCACCGAGTTGCTGAAAACCGTGCTGTAGAATTTACGGTTTCTTCCCAGTAGAACTGCTTTTCTTTTTTACTGTTCTCTGAATTGCTTGTTAGATAACTTCGACTCCTGTATACTTCTCGTAT
>NC_059425.1:192291585-192365764 GCF_021028975.2 Sphaerodactylus townsendi
AGGCCAGGCGGCTGGCCTGAACATCAACACCATTAGATCAGCGCACCACGTTTAATCCTTCCCCACAATCCCAAAGCTGGCGGCGAATTCCGAAGTGGTTTCAGCTGCGGCGGCAGGAGTTGATTCGCGAGTACTTGGTGCTGGTGTTGTGGCAGGTTTTGGTATTGGACGGCCATTACCATCTCTTGTAGCGCGCAAGGCGGGCAGCAACCTGTGATCCCAGTTCGATCCATTAGGCTACTGTCCGTGAGATTAGGATAGGGATAACCGTTTAAGCGTGGATTTTGATGTCCATGCTATCGAAAAAGTACTCACATTTCATCGCGTTCTGGCCAGTCTGGAGGGAAGTTTACTGGCCGCTGCACGAAATTCCCGAGGCATATTCAGCGAAAAAGCGATTACCTTGCTTATGGATGGTTTTTACTATGCGTGGCGTTGTTTTTTCTGCCATCAGGGTCTTGGAAGCGAAGAGTAGCGCCTGGAGGAACCCCCCCACTGTCTTGAGTGTCGTCAGCCTGTAATTAAGTAGGGAGTAGCAGAGGCCGAATTTCAGCCGCTATACCATCCAGTACTGATCCAATGTCTCGAACTTTCTCCGCGTTCAGAACGATATAAATCATCATACTCTTGCATATGGGCATCGAGTTGTAAGATGAAGTAGGGGAGTTTCGATGCAGTCCCGTCAAAGCGAGCTGGGATGGGGGGGTCTGTAAAATCCTCTCTCTCAACAGCTCGAGGTGCGTGTTGAGGTTGTTGCTGTGGGTGGCCTGGTGGCTGCAAGGGGTAAAGTGGCGGGGCTGGAGGAACCGGGAGTGGTGCTCTGGGTTGGGGGGCCGCTGGAACTGGGGCCTCGAGAAGTACCGTGCCTCCGGTGGGGAGGGAAACTGTAGTAGCGCGGGAGAAGGTGTGGGTGCTGTCTGGAGCCGCCTGCCATTGTAGCCCGCTGCCTTAGCAAATCCTGTTCCGATGCGGTAACTCCCTTTCCTTAGCGTGTTAAAAGCGTCCTGAATGCGCATGCAAGGTACATGCACGATCCAGTTTAGCTCATTCATGCAGTTGTATGGCTGTAGTCAGTTCATTCTGTGTTTGCATGGCCCTGATATCTCAGCGCTGGCGTTATAAATCCATTTTTTGATTGATCCAGTGCATGCGCATGAACTGTCAGATTCTTAGGCAGGAACTGTGATGGCCTTAGCAACGCTTCTCTTTAGCGATCCAACTCCATTTGGATTTCTTTGCGTTGCTTCTCCGCGGTCCACGTTGCAGATTTTCCGGCGCTCCTCTTCCCAGGAGTTGGCGCTCAGCTCTCCCAAGCAGGATTTGGCTTCTCGCAGCAGGGCCAGTTCATCGTCCCAACTTTCCTTCGAGGGCATTGGGAGCGAGGGTCGGGGTCGGAGATTAAGTTCCATCTCAGGCCAGTTTTTTTTGATTCCTCCGACCCGGCTCGCATGAAGCTCTTCCATCCGCTCGCTTGCTCCCGGCTCTGGAGCCGCCAGTTTTAGTATGGAACCCTCTACCGATCATCGACCCGACCGGCGTCATTGTTCCAGCCTCAGCCGTAGTCTTGGGGCCAGCCCCGGTACTATGCTGCTGCTGCTCCTTGGGGATATCATCAAAGTACTTGTCGAGGAAGGTCTTTAGGTGGATTCCTGGGTATCAGCATGGATGATCGTTAGTCCCAGTTCCTCAGGGATTTAAGTTTGCATTTGGGGTTTATGAAATCCACTGGTTGGCCGGAGGGAAACGAACACGGTCGACAGAAGCGCCCGATCCATGAACCAATGCACCAAGCGTTTCATGCATCTCCACTTGTGATCCGGACCCGCCTTGTTCGTCCCAATGAAACAAGGGCAAACTTGTACTGTCTCTAGGTCTGGAGAAGGAGTCACCAGAAATAATCGACCCATCTCCATCTCCTAGATCACCGAGATCTGGAAGGGAAGGCTCGAAGCCCTCTATGGGGGCTATCGTGCCTTCCACATGGTCAAACACACTCAATCTCGCCGTAACCGAGAAACACCAGAGATCCACTTCAATGTAACAGTGAAGGTTAAAAAGTGATTCCTCTGTCGCCAATGTAAAGGAATTCCAAAAGAGCGGGAAATAAAAGGCTTTTGGATGTAAGACCGTTTATTCAGACATCTTAGAAAACACCTACACGCGACATGACAGAGATGAGAACCTCCCGCCCAAACTACAGAACAACGTGCTCAATCCCTTCCCCACTCCCTGGAGCCATCCCGGAGCCCATCCCATGGGAGCGGAATGCTAGATCTTGGACAGCAAGATAAGCGAATCCACCAAGGTTGTTGCCCGCCCGATTTCTGGCCCGCCGCCGGGTGGGAGGCATTCACACCTGGTCAAGGCCAGGTGGCTGGGAAGAAACAGGCAAAACTGCCATCCTTACAACTTTAAAGATCTGGCACTTTAAATCTGCACTACAAGCAGGCCAGCAGGCCACGTAGGTGTTGCGGGGTGATCATCATAACAGGCCCCTGCTAACAGCCAGAGTGCCTAACTCGGGGCCCGTTGTCCATTTCTGGACACTTTCTAAAAACAATAAATCACAGAGCAGGTCACAATGGTCCAGCCTGGAGATCTGCAAGAAGAAGTTCAGTCCTTTGCCGAAACCATCCAGTCTGGCTGAGACAAAGAGGGAGAGAGAAAGATCCCTCATGATCTCTTCCGGCAGAGCTGGCTGCACAATTTCACGTCTCATCTCATCAACCTCTCCATTAAGCTTGTTTGCCCTCAAGCACGGAAGCCGTGCCGGACAGCTGACTCTTGAAAGGGAGAACAGTAAATTATGCAAAACTTCTTACTTTTTAATGAACCCGCCCCCCTTTGCCACTTGCAATTCCTTCCTCTCAAGTGTTCCATCAATCCCCACAGTGCGTCTGTGCCGTGAAGCGCTGCTGCCATCCTCAATGAGAGGTTCTCCCGTTGGATGAGGAAAATGGTCCAGCCCCACTTCACACCCTACATATAAATGGGAGGTCATGTGAATGGATTCTCCTTCGGCATCAGATTTTGCCAGTACCAGGCACAACAACAATGCATCTCTGAACAAGCAAATAAAACAACTCAGTCTGCTAATTGACTTCATTTGCATACCCTCCTCTTCCCTGATGTAAGCAAAGGAGCAACCACAATTCTCCTGTCCTCTATTTTATGCTCACAACAACCCTGAGAAGTAGATTAGGCTTAGAGTATGGGACTTGGCCAAGGTCTGAAACCTTGGTGATTCGAGGCAGTGTGGGGATTCGAACCCGGGTCTCCTAGTTCCTAATCCAACACTCCAAGCACTACGCCGCACTGACTCTCCAAAACTTGGTTAGCCAAGAGTACAGCATCGAGAACAGGAACCTCCAATCTTTCGGAGCTATGGGCCCCTTTGGGATTCTGACACACCATGCTGGGCACCACCGCAAAACAGCTGCTGCGGAACTGCTGCTGCAGGAGGCGTCACCAGCAAGAAAGCGGGTGGCACATCCGACCTTCAGAGGCACGGGGAAGGTCCTTGTATCAATCAATCAATCAATTTTATTGAAAGCCATAGGCCATTACAATATTACAATATTATTACATTAAAACTACAGAGCCAACTTGTTATTCCAACAGTTAAGAGAAAAGAAAAAAAAATTCACTAAAAATCCATCATGTGAACACTAAGTCTCTTTCACTTTCCCCTACGAGGTATGTCTAGATTGTAATTCCCACTGCTTATACCAATTTAGGTTTTGATCATTTTACTTTATTATTACGTTGTTGGGTGCCTAATCTTTGTACGCTGCCAAAGGCGAATAGGCCAACCCCTATAGGATATATGGGATCCAAATCCTGTAAGGAGAAGGTATAATTTGTCTCGACTCATAGCCAACCACCTGGGACAGGGATATGAAACTGATAAGAAAACTTAGCCTAGGCTCGTGACGGGGGGCAGTTCAGGAACATAATGAGGTAAAATCCTCTACTTCCTGTTTGCAGATACAAATTCGTTGTTCAGCTCTGGTATTTTGGCATATCTGCCTTCTAAATAATTTGTTGGCATTGTTTCGGAAATCGTAATGCTGTCATAGCCTTCCTTATCTTAAACTGAGTAATGCCAGCAAGATAGGAGGCTCTATGATGATCCTTTTTAAGGTGACTATACCAGGGGAACAGGCTTGGAATGTAGGTATATCTCTGTCCATACAGTTATTCTCTCTTTGAATATCCAATCGAAGACCATTGATTTAAAATTGGTGAAGAGGAATAAAATGATCTTGGAACAGAATAGCTGAGCAATATATATTATTTAGGGGAGGTATTATGTGTGATTTGGAGGCCTTTAGTAATATCTGCGGGCTTTTGGATTCCCAAGCAGAGAGTGGGTTTTAGTGAACTCTTTTAGCATTATTTCAAAGGTACCAATTCAGCTCGAGCTTTATTAGAAGGCAAACCGAGTTCTGCCCTAGAGTGAGGCTGCTGGCGGATTTCTCTTTAGGGGAGTAGGAGAAATTAAGTTTAAGGAAGGGTTTTTGAATAGTTTCTATTTTTATGTAGGACTTGGACATTCCATCCCCAAATCTCTGTAGCATGCACAGTAACATAGATATAACTTTAGTTTTAACAAGGAATTTTTAGGGCTGGACTCAACTAAATGACCTCCTTTTGTATGATAAAATCTTGGCAATATTTGCCCCAACAGATTTTTGGGCAGCTGCTTTGGACCACTGCTAAGTGGGCATTCCAATTCTAGTGAAAGGGCTGAATCTTGGCACCTAAATATTTAAAATAATTGCATTGCTCTATATAGGAATATTATGGATGTTCCAACTGTATTTTTCTTGGTCTTTTCTTGAACACCATTACCTTAGTTTTGGAATAGTTTATGGGAGAGGGCCTGTCCTCTGCAGTACTCACCCAAACTATATAGGAGTCTCCTTAAACCATTCATTGTAAATTAGAGCTAGGGACCATAGTCATCTGCATAAAAGCAGAATTGAAATTTTCTGTTTTCCTAAGCTGAGGGGGGCAACAAATTCATGGCCAGTGAAAGCTTAGGGAAGATTATATCCATTAATATATAAAAGATTGGAATAAAATGGGGGGCAAGAGTAAACGGCCCTGCTTGACTCCTTTCCTGCTCTAAAACCCATCTGTTAGAGAGCCTGATGTATTTACTCTGACTTTGATCCATGTGGTCATCCTTGTGCAGCTCTCTAATAAGGAAAAGTAAGCTGTTTATCCATATTTGTGTTCAGCAATTTCCACCAGAGTCTTTCTCTACATGCACTGAATCAAAGCAGAGGCCAAATCAGCAAATGTCGGTATATAAGGCTTTGGAGCCTCTTTATGGCTGGAAATAGGCTAATTCTGATATAGTACAAGGCAGTGGTCAACTGTAGCTTGGTCCCTTCCTAAATCCTGCCTGTTATTGGGTGTAATATGTGATTCTCAGATTTCCCAATCTTCTAATTTTCAAGGAGATATTTTACCATATATCTTTTAGGAGGCAGCCCAGTGTTCAATAGGCTTCATTAGGCCGATAGTTCTTTGGGTCATTTTGTCTCCTTTTATGTATAGGGACAATTATGCTGGTTTTCCATCCACTGGGAAAACTGCCAGTATTGTTAATCTGAGTGAAAAGTTTGGCAAGAATTGGTACCCACCAAGATGGAAATGTTTTGAACACATCATTGAGGAATCAGATCTTCACGGGGAGCCTTCCGGTTTTAATGTGAACTGATCAAGTTCTACTATTTCTTTCTCCCTTACTGGAGGCCACAATTTGGAGATAGAAACATGGAAGTCATCAAGGGCTCCCTTTCTTGTTAAGTCTGGAAGTAACTTAGGGGATCAAGGAGGAATCGAAAATTTGGGAGGAATGCTTAAACCAAATATCACCAGGTATCTGTGCATTTTAAAACTGTGTAACATGAACCCATCCCAGATGAGACCAGGGCCCAAAAATGTGCTTAGCTTTTTTTCACCGATCCTTGACTTGGGCCAGTGCTTCCCATTGGCATCTAGAATATGCTTTTTTTCTTCTGCCTAATTAAAAGCTTTATGCTGTGATCTTAATTGTAATTATTTGGGAATTTCTGTCTATATCCTTGCACGTGTCATTAAAAGTTTTAAATTATTATTTAATTTCCTCTTTAGTGCTCTGCACTCCTGGTCAAACCAGCCCTTATGGGCAGGCTTATATTGTGTTGGAGCATTAGAGTAAACAAGTATGGGTTTGAAGGCCGTTGATTTATCTCATCATATTCTTCCATCACACTTAGCTCTGAGTTTATTATATTCATTTTGGGACTCGAAGGCCTCACTGCTAAGCGCCCGTGGCTACTTCAGTCAAGTGAGCTGTTCGGACCATTTTCACCGTCTGGGTACATGGAAATGCATTTTCTTTGGTCTCATAGTTTGGAGTTAGCAATTTTTTTTATTAAGACCAGCTAGTAATTTCCTTGGGGAAATGGGTCACTCTCTATTCGGTCCAACACTGCAAACTCCTGAACTTGAGGTATTAAATCCAGGTGATACTGCTATATAGTCAATGGTGCTTGCAGAAATAGATGACAAGAGAGTGAACCCACCTCACAATGAATCAAACTTTGTACCATACAAATACTTATAGCTATACAAGGAGAACAGCTCTCCACAAGTTCAAGCCCTGCTTTGTTTGAGGTAATTTGATCTTGAGCTGCTTGATCTAAGAGAAGAGCGTTTATCAGCTACTTGTGCATCAATTCGAGATCGGTTTGTGTTGCCCTTGGACCTATCCTAGCATTATTAAAATCTCCGCCAAATAAATATCTTAGCTAAGTTGGATAGCTATAAGGAAGTTGCATTTTCCAAGAGCCTGTGATAGTTGTTCCCATATTTTCCCATTTTTCCTATACTTTGGAATTCACGAAGTAGGGATATAAAATGTTAAAACAGCAAATTCCAAAATCGCGACCCTTCAATTGAATGGACCTGTATATAATTGTCATTAAAACTCTCCAGGGAGACATATTTCAATCCTTAAATCAACCCGTGTATATAAGGCAGCAAGACCCCCCACTTCCCTTCCCTTTGGCGCAGATTTAATTGCTGGGATGAGTGAGAGCTTTGTAACTCCTCTGAAGTTCCAAACTAGCTGATTCATGGACCCAAGTTTCCTGTAAGAATATCAAATCAAATTCTTTCAAAAATAATAACAATTCAGGATCATGTATCTTATTAAACCATCCATGCAAATTCCATGATAATAATTTTAGTTGTCACAGAGAGTTCGAGATTCTGTCCAGATCTTTGTTAGGGTCCAGGAAAATGCAGCTGCCTCCTGATTCATGGCTATGTATATTAATCCGTGGTTATTTAAGTTTTCTAGGGTGTATGTCACTTCCAGCCCATGAGCAAATTTGTCTATTTGTTGATTTGGATTTTCCTGATCTCTTGACACTCTTTAAAATTTTGTTTTTTTACAATTGTTCTTGATTAGAGCTCGTAATGTCGCGTGAATTTGCTTATGGCTTACCAAATCAATTGCCGGCGTTGAAGCTGTTGTCTGAGTGATAAGTGGATCCTTGAGGTCCATTAATATTTCTTTTATATGTCCTAATCTGTCAACAAAAGCGTAATTGGTTCATAGCAGGGTCAAAAAAGAGGTAGGAAATAATTCTACTGTCCGGGTTTCACTTGTTGTGAGGTATGTACAATCGCTTCTCCCTCCCACCTATAGGTAAATCAGGATACTCTTAAATCTTCCAATTCCTGTGACCATGTTTCGCCCTCCTTTTCCATACAGTTGGATTTTCGAGCAGAACCCTAGAAGAACGTAGGATCTAACCTATAGTCCATCAGTAGGTCTCCATATGTGGTACCGGTTCTGTAATGTATGAAGAGACGGTATCTGTACAGAGGGCTTATGGAGTGTCCATTAACCGAGGCTACAGGATGTATTTCCTTACACCTTTTAATCCTGTTTTTTGGGGATGGGTTAGTCAAGGTCCTTTACCATCTCTTGGATGGACTTTTTTTTGGTGTCAGATGATTGGTGGAAACTCTGATCATCACCTGCTGGGAAGGCCCCCCTTTAAGTATATCCAGTCCTCAAATGATTTTGCTTGATCTTTCTCCTCCAGAAGGGCAAATCCACTCTTTAAGGTTGTCTTCCAGGATTCTTGCCTCCAAGCCATGTAGTATCTCTTCTATCTCCATATCATGGTATATAAATGTTGTATTAGTGGTAGATCCTGTTCAATTGTACCTGGTCCGATACACAAGTCGTAGACGCCTCTTTCTAATATTTCTCTTTGTCAAATTGAGCAAACAATGGTGTGTTATAGCCAAATTTCTAAAAAACATCGGAAAGTTATAAAAAAATTCCTTTACGAGCAAGGCTGTTGGAATTCCTTTAAAAAATAAGCTTTGGAACAGATACTGTATCAAAAGTAAGAATGGGATTCTTGGGGTCTCTTTGTACTGATGGGACAGCAGCTGCTGAAAAGCAAATATCTTAAAACCTGCACAGCCAATCAAATGTCCAATGACCAATCAGGAAGCCAGGCTAGGGCAATAATTCACCTCATCAGGATTCCGTGCACTTCTTCTAAAAAATGCCTCATGGGCTTAAGAAAAGTATCAGCCGCTGCCACGGTGTTCATGAGCACCACACTGGAGAACTTTACAAAGACACAATCTGAATCTGATGGCAATAAAACTTCACAAAAACTTTTGGAAAGAAAACTCCATTCATAATTACCCTCAACCCCTGGCATGGCATACCAATTAATGGGGACATGGGGTGTCCTACGTCCCTGGCACACGCTGTTTCATCACATCAGGCACCCCCCATGTGACAAAATGGCATGCGCCTGAGCTGCCCACTGCTAAACCCCGCCCCCCAGACTCCCTGCAGGGCTTGAGGGACAGCAGGAACTGGCCTGCAGGAAGGGCGGGAGGGGGGGCTCGGCGGCAGGTGGCCAAGAAGCCAGCCTGTCGCCATGGCACAGTCTGAACCCCGCCCTCTTTGCTGACTCCCTGGCTCCCGTAAGTGGGGCAGGGGGTGGTGAGTCAGGCAGGGAGCTGGGCAGGGCACGGGCGCGCGGGGAGGTGGTCATGCCTCTGGGCACAGTTTAGCCCTGGTATGGCACTGCCCCCTCCCAAACAACCAACTCCCCCCACCCAAAAGAAACCATACAGGGTGAATTCAAGGTGAAACAGATTGTTGCTTTTCATGTTTAATTTGGTGGTCTCCATTTAGTGGGCCTGATATTCCTCATTCACAGAGAAGTCCATCACAGCCTCTGTCTTGGAGAGTTTTGCGGCAGGCAGGCAGGCTGGCCATGTCACGAAGTTCCAGATTCAGTTCTTGACAGTGAAAACTGTGGACATGAATTTAATTTCTCATTTTAATACAGTGCTACTGATAATGGAGAACAATTTCAGATAAGGTTTTCTGAGGACTCATTCCATGGACATTGGTGTGGTTTTACAATGTATTTGGGTAACACCCAATTAAAAATCAAGAGGATCCATGTGTTTTATACAGTGTTTGTACCATGGCAGTATTCTGTGATATTTTGTGGTTCATTCTGTGGTCATGTACATGATGTGTGATTTCATGATCAGGGGCATGAGCTGTGATCTGATGGTGATTTTGGGCTGACCTAGTTAAAAAATCATGAGGTACTGTGTTTTTCAACCAATTGCCTTTGTGCTCTCATGTGCCAACGTAATCCCAGGGATGCGATTGTTGTGTTGAGATTCGTATTAGGGGCATGAGCTGTGATGTGATGGTGATTTCTAGGGTGACCTTGTGCAAAAAGGATGAGGATCCCTGAAGATCTGTGCTTTTAAATCATGTTTTTGTGTCACATGGTGCCACGAAACATTAGATGCGTTATTGTTTTTGTTCTGCCTATAGACATGCTGTACAGTAACATGATGGTTTCATTTAGAATTCATGAGGATCCACACTCTTGGATCCATAAGTTTCTTTGCGTTTTCGTTGTTGCTGCTGCGCTTGGCACAAGGTGTTGGGGTCCATTTTTTTTTTTTTAGTGCAGCTCCACAGTCCCTGACTTCCACCATGCGGATTTGGATAACTGGTTTTGGGGAAATTCTCCGTTAAAAAGTGGAGGATCCGCAAGGAGTGTGCCTTTTACTTTTCCCCCTGAATTGGTTTGTTCCTTGACTTTTCCCTTTGCTGCTATTGCATATTGGAGCAACAACAAACACCCATTTTCCTTTAACTGTAACTTCAGGGTAGATAACTTGCCTTGAAAAAGGAGACAAATCAATACTCTTTGTGCCATCCCAGTTTATTTGGTATTTGGCTGACAGAAAAATATACACTTTGAAAACAAAGCTCTGGAGATCCAAGGACATGGTGTCCCCAACTGTGACTGGGAACACTGTTGTCCTGTTAAAGGCTAGCGAGAAAATTTAACAAATGCCATGCATGGTGCTGATGGAGGAGTTGTGGGTGTTTTGGCACTTGACAAGGTGCCCGAGAGCCCTTTATTCAACCATGCTGTGGGCCCAATGTGAAACTGCCTCCTCTCATCTAGCTGTCTCAATCAACAGTGAAACTTCGGTTTTCGCTGCTAATCCATCCAGCAATGGGTGGTGAAACCTAAAATGCATGCATCTAGTTGCATGCCGGCCTGTACATGTGCAACGTAAATGGTGCACCAGAGATATTCAAAAGTTGCCTCGGAAGCCAACAGAAGCCAAGGCGACCGCCGATCTCCGAGGCGCACTCAAAATGGCTAAATATCAAGACCGAAACCGTTGATCTCCAAGGGCAACGAAGACCGAGGTTTGACTGTATCTGTCAAGCATGCCGGGACCTCGAGCATTAAAGTCTCATCTCATTTCTAAACTTACAATATGTAGGTTTTTAAATATATTCAGAGATACTTAGCAGAGATGCAGAATGGAAAATAAAGATAGCCAGAGATACCTTGAGTTGCGTTTGTATAAAAAGTAATTTACTAGCTTAGGGAAGGGTTACATGGGATAAAACTGTAAATGCTGTACTTTTCTATTACATAGTTACAGTACAAGACTACATCTTGCAGCTATTTGCTAACTAGCCTCATGGCTCTAAACAAGTATGTCTAGTGGCTAGTGTGCTCAAACAAAGGAAACCGGTCACTTTATAACCTTAGGCCTGTGTGCCTGCCCGCACCTATGCCAGGGTGGTCAAGTTGACCAATGGCTAATTGGATAGATTGTTCAGGTGTGAGCACCTTATAATTAGATGCTATGGACTACATTCTCTCGCCAGCATGGCCAATTGGCCATGCTGGCAGGGGCTGATGGGAATTGTAGTCCATAACATCTGGAGTGCCAAAGGTTCGCCACCACTGGACTAGGTCATAAAACAGTGATCTCAGCAACAGGTTTACATACAAACAGTTAACCCTTTAGTAACTGAATTGTGACAGACACTTGCAAAAATACCAACACAATATTACCATATCCGGTTTATCTTCACCAACCAAATGTATTTATTAAAATATTTATATCTTGCCTTTCAAGCCCTCATTAAAATTATCACAATTTAACACCAACAAAAGAGCTCACCCCCTTCCCCCCGCCAATACAGTGATGCGTTTGTCTTGCTTGTTGTCAGGGTCTACAAGATAAAAATGATGAATGATGCTGCATGTTACAATGGGAAATCCTTGGTGCTGATTTTGCCGGTCCTGAAAAATGGCAATACTGTAAACTCTGTGGAGGTGTAGAAGGAACTTGTCCTTCAAATCCTTGAAGGATAAATGAGCCAATTGCTTACAGTCTCCAAATAAATTACCCAGCTAACCAGTTCTGGCACAAGCGATGAACAGCTGAATGCTCAGAATCAAAGATGTGACAGGCATAATATTCCTGACTGAATCACGCTTCATTCTGGCGATGGGACCACTTTTAATTTCCCCCACCAGGCTGCTCATCTTGCAGCTCATTAATTCTGTACCCTTTCTCTGCTGCGCAATCTGTACGGTTCCAGGATGGCACAGCAAGAGGGAAGTGGCCGCGATGCTGTTTGCGTTGTGCAGTGCAAATTGGCTCATTTTCTGCTTTCTTCTGCTTTGATTATAAATCATGCATGCATTATTTAATCACTTGGATGATCTTAATTAGATGCAAAGCTGAAGTCAAATGCTAGACTGGGGGAGGGGAGAAAACATGAAGTTGCATTATTGTCTCTATTTATTTAGATTGGGGTCCCTAACTTTTTAAAGCCCGTGGGCACCTTGGGAATTCTGCCACAGGGTGGTGGTTGCAACTAACAAACTGGAGCCTTTGATGGCAGACTGATTCCAAAAACCTTGTATGGTGCCCCAATCTGGCTAAATCACAATCTAAAGCCTCTTGAGTCTATACAATCTAGCTTTTTTCGCAAACTACTTGGAATTTCGAACACCGTGTCATATCTCTCTTTATGTTCGGAATTAGGTCTAAATCTTCTCGAAACACGTATATGGCTCTCCTCGCTTCGATACTGGCTGCGCCTCCATTTTCGATCAGAGCAGGACAGCCTAACAAAGCGAATGCTTTCGGATTCCTATCTCTCCACTTGGAGTCTTTTGATCAAGAAAAAAATTAATTCGTTAGGCTTCGCTTTAGATTTCTTCATAAACATGGACGAAGCGCAAATAGTCAAACTTCTGTCGCTAAGGCTACTTGACGCCGAAAACCAACTGCTTTCTACTCAGCACATGAAGGGCATTTTACCAGAGGGCTCCTATCTTCCCCCCTTCAGTAAAGGGCTACCAAGGTATTTCTACAATATATCTTCGCCGTACCTCCGACGTACCTTAATGCTAGCCCGACTGAACGTCCTACCCTCAGCAGTCCTGAGCGGCAGATTTCTCCAGATCCCATACCAACAAAGAACGTGTCCCTGCTCACAAAAAGCCATCGAAACAATCGAGCACATCCTCCTAGATTGCGAACTATATGCTTCATCTAGAAGACAATATATAGACCCATACACTGAGAACTATGCCTACTCATCAGACAAGGTCAAATCTTTCTATCTGCTTTGTGATCAGTCTCCTCAGAGATCCCTAGACGTTGCCAAATTCCTGGCGCTGGCACAACAGATTCGCCACAGATTTTAGTTTATTTATTTATTTATTGTTTTAACTGCTGGAAATGTCTTTTACTTATTTTAACTTGATTCTCCTCAACCTCTCTGTTGTATTTTAAACTCATGCCAATAAAAGGTTGACAAAAAAAACCTAACAAATTGCTGCTGCAGGAGACAGAGACAGCTGCAAAATGTCAGGGAGTGAGGTTGTCCATACCGCATTTCAGACAGAAGCTTTTTAAAAAACAAGATGCTTTTAAAGTGGCCGTATTGCTTAACCACATTTTCTCCTCCATAAGGAGTCCACGGCTTCCCTTAATGCTGTGCGTGCTCCCCAGTATTCTGCAGGAGACGGCACAGTGGCCGAAGCAAGCAGCTGTTTGGACAAGAGTGGGGCCACAGGGGGAGGGGGTTGGGGCAGCAATGATTGAGCCTACTGGGGAGCATCTTGTCCAAGAGTCCTCCACAGCCAGGAGCCCAGACACAAACTTCTCATTCTTTCCCTGCCTGCACAACCATCAAAACTGGCATTTCTCCCACTTCCCTTTTATCCATCTCAGCAGGGTCCCTCCCCCCGGGAGCTCTGTGCTCCAACCTACTAGTGACTGGTGGGCTTCAGTCAAGCTCTGCCAGCCTGGGATTGGCTCTCCAGTTTTCTTGGCCCTCCTCCTTGATTGCATCCTGATTGGGGCTGTGGTGTCTCCACCCTTCTCCATGGAACTGCTGAGGCGTGCTCCTGTTGCTCAGTCTTTCCTGCCAGTGGTGTAGCACCATGAAGTGGCACCCGGGACAAGCCCCTGGTCCAGCCGAATTCCCTGCCCCTCACAGAACTCTCCCACTGTCCTCCTGCTGCACCAAACTCCCCCCTCCAACTCCAACAAACTTTGAGCGCTTGCAGGTGAGCAGTCCTGCGGTGGAAAGTGGCAGCAGGAAGTGGCAGGAAGTGATGAAGAGACTTACACATGCATTATTTTTACCCTTTTAATAAGAATTGTTCAACTTTTACTCTTGTTTCCTATGGATTTCTTGTGGAAACCCATCTTTGTAAACATTGTAAACAAAGATCTCAAGCTTATCTGCCCCCTGACTATGCTAGGTCCGCCCTTGTAAATCCCCTCACTCTTAAAAGGGGCAGGCTGTCAAGCCTGGCTTTGGGAGGGGGCATTGTTCTGAGTTGCTTTCACTTTTGTTCATTGTTCTCTGAAGTCTGCCAATAAAACCCTTGAACCAATCGAGTGTTTATTGGGTCCTGACCCAGGGATCTGACATAGACCCTGCTATTTTGGGTAACCCTCCTGCCAGTTGTCAGACACTGCCTGATGCTCGTACTAGCAACCCTAAAGTCAAGCTATGAGAACATTATATAATGCTGCTACAGTGTTCTCATAGGACAGTGAACTTTAAACAACCTATGCATGTTTGGTACGTTGTAAAAATTCAGCTATAAAGCTCAGTTAAGGAAGAAAAAAGCTCTCTGTGTATAATCCTAACTTCAAGAAAATTAAGTCGCGGCTGACTGATATATGGCTTTCAAGGCAAGAGACATTAGGGGGGGGTTCTTGTCGTTGCTTGCCTCCACTTACTGGTTAGGGGTCAGGGCTGAGTGTGTGTGACTGGATCAGGGGGCAGGTGGGAACGGGAAGCTTCATACGGGACTCTCTTTTGAAAGGATTAGCCTGGAGCTGAATGACTCATCTGGCAGTTTTTCTGCTTCATGAGTTGCAACTTACCTCAGAGTCAGCCTGCACATTGGAATCGTTGTCACCTTATGTTTTATTCTTCTATTTCCCTTGTTAGTGCCCGAGGCAGGCTGCAGAGAGGCCTTGTCTGCTTTGGAAACTTGGAGGACAGATTGGAGTCGTCCTTTAGCTTCTTTGCATTTATTTTGTTTAACCTCCTCGTGTTTCTGGCTGCTTGAAGTGTGTTTTCACATGGTGTCTTTGTGTGGGCAAATGCATGAGAGAGAGAAAGTAACTATTTATAAATAATATTTTCAAAGCCCTTCTGGGTGGCGGTCAGCTGCGTCTGTGTTAAGCTGACATTCTGTGCATGCACATTTTTGCACAGCCTTATGGAAGCCGCTTTACCCCCTGCATTTAATTACCTGAACCTAACCATTGATTTCCCTTTGTTAGAAAATCAGAATTTCACTTATCGTGTACATAAAAAAGCAGTTGCAAGGTGAAAGAGAAAAGCCCTACATAATCACAAAGCTGTTCAGCAATGCTGCTCAAGTCAGTATATTAACAGAAACAGAAATCCAGTCCAGTGTGGTGGAGTCTCCTTCTTTGGAGGTTTTTAAACAGAATCTGGATGAACCTATGTCGGGAGTGCTTTGATTGTGTGTTCCTGCATGACAGGGGGTTGGACGTGATGGCTCTTCTGGTCTCTTCAAATTCTTTAACATTAGGGATTAAAATTTACTTTTTTTTAAAGTGACAGCTGGGAATTTACAGAATCTGGTACAGACTGTTATAACAGCATGTAACTGTTGATTAAAGAGCAAATAAACTCACTGAAAACACTGCTGGCGTGGGTGGGTGGGTGCGTGATGGCCCATGGCTGAGGGACTTGGGCAGGGAAACTTTGGAGATACTGACGATGTGGAAGACCAACGGCTACTGCAGTGCAGATCCCTGAAGAGCCCCCCCCCCCCCGGGAAAACCTTCTGGACATCCTGCCAATGACAAAAAAAGGCAAGTCTCCAGTGGCTTCTGACCCATCTTTGAGTCCTACACCCCTGTCCTAGAGGAACCAACCTTGACTGGCTTGGGCTCATGCGGGGGTTGCTGCTTTCCTGCTCTCCCCCCCCCCCCCCATGGAGCTCCCTCTGCCTGCTAGTGAGTTTGGCACTATCCTGGCAGCCCTTTCAGACCTAACTGAAAACTTTTTTCCCTTCTGGAAGGCCACTCAGCTGTGCTGAGGCGATGAAGGTGCAGCGCCTGTTGTTTATTTTAAGCCTACCTTCACAAGTTAGGGTGAATTTTATGGGGATGATTTGATCTGGTTTTAACTCTATGCTCCCTTGAGTACCTTCAGGTGGGAACCTGGCGAACACCTAACTCCAGTAAATAAAACAAGTAGGGTGGTGTGGTGGGAAAGTTGGCCAGAGAGAACTAGGCTCAGACTTCAATTTAATGGATGGCTGAAGAGACCTTCTGAAGACCTCATTTAGCTAAAAGGGCTGCTGCGGATATGAAACCAGACAGTCTTCCTAGAAACCATTTTCCTTGGATAGAAATGTGATACAATAAATACATGTACGGATTATGGCACCTGGACCACCAATTCAAATGTTGCCACGGTTTTTCCTCTACATATTCAGAGAACAAGATAGAACAAAGGGATACATCAGAAGGCTTCGTTAGGCTGGGCAACATCTGCGTAAACCAGCTTTTTGACAAACTTCTGCAGCAACTGTCTGTAATTTAGATCAGAAACCCTTTTAAAATGTTTTTATTTGCATAATTCAGCACAGGATATTTAGAAAGAAACTCACTATATGGTTAGAAATTATTTCTGTTGCAAAAGTGCAAAACTGTTTAAAACCGGTTCTTTCGAGACTACTGGGCTTCTCTTTGCTCAAACCCACATTCAGATTGTAACCTTTTTAAAATCCTTCTTCTTGGGAGACCTCAATGGTTTCTTGGCACGTTCAAGATTATAACTTGACATTTTGGATTCTACTGCAGCTATTCAGAAAAAAAGTGTTTGCAGAAGGCCACCATAATAAAACTCAACTGAAAATAAAACTCAATTATTTAAAAGTGCAGTCAAATAATTATGAGGAATTAGGTGTTGTCAAATATCCATTTGTATAAACATGCATAAAACCAAGTATTTGCCTAACATTTTAAGATATTGCAATTTATTGTTTTTTTTTTAAAAAACTAGGGCTAACAGACCACTATAAATGGCATAGTAACTACTTTAAGACGCAATATAACTGCAGTAAATTCTTGCTGCACAGATACTTGCCACTATATAATTATATCACCAGAACACTTCGAAAGACAGAGTTATTTCCTCTTCTTAAGCAGATAGCAGTTTCAGAATAATTAAATACCCTGTTGCTGTTATGCTCCGATTAAAAAACCAAAGTAATGCTGCCTTCTTGTCCTCAGCTGGATTAAATTATTTCAATCTTTAATTTTTAAATTTTAATAAATTAATAAATTTTTAAAAAATTATTTCCAGGTTAAACTGAGTTCCAAACAGAAGAGGAATATTCTAGGTACTACATAAAACCGTGGTGGCGAACCTTCAGCACTCCAGATGTTATGGACTACAATTCCCATCAGCCCCAATTGGCCATGCTGGCAGGGACTGATGGGAATTGTAGTCCATAACATCTGGAGTGCCAAAGGTTCGCCATCACTGACATAAAACAACAAGTTAAGATTAGATGGAGAGAAATCCCAAAGCAAGGACAACTCCCTTTTTCTGAATTGCATTTCAAAGCTTAGTTTCATTCCCACACTTATTCTTCAAATAGACAACAAATAATTAAGCCTAGCAGAATTCTCTTGCATTGGATATGTCAAGTATCTCCTTCCCTGCTCAATAAAATCTAATTTAAATGAGGTAAACATCTTCATTTTGTAGCTTCCCAGCCTTTAGGGAATCCTTTACCCATTGTTCAGACACTATTTTAAACTTTCTTCTAAATGTTCGTCTGACTGCCTTTATCTCCTTTACCCGACCACGATCTTCTCCGATGATGACGTGGGATACTCCTTCCTCCAGCTGCGAGGTGACTCGCGCTCCATGAAAGCGAAGCATCAATGCGCTAGTGAGCAAACTTGTCCGATTAACTTTGTCTCTTAAACTGCCTGCTTCATCAGAGATGCCAATGTAAACAGTGTGTTGCCTAAATATATTGAATGGAGAGCAATTCCAGGAATATCGTTCTTCTGTGTCAGCAATCACATCCCAAGAGATCTTCTCCTTCAAATTATTCATCCTTGAGAACAACTCCTTCAACTGGGCCACATCCGTATCAGCAGTGTAACTATCACCATAGCAGTCGTATTTACAGGCAAAATATTGTTTTGTTTCAGAGGACATCTGAATCATGAAAATGGGCTGCCATGGCATAAATGCCTGTCTTTCAAAGCACTGCAAAAGCCACTCTGCCTTCACAACATCATGCTTGCTGGAAGAAATTATATTTTTCACTCGGATGTTCTCAGTCCCTACAACAACACAGTATGTGTCAGGACCTGGGTTTTGTACTATGCTACCACCAAATTCAGCTATTTTGCTTTCTAGTTCATTTTTTGGACAGTTTTCTGTTCCAGTCATAACACAAAACTCAACATCTTCAAATATGCTGGAAAGTCTGCTCACATTAGAAAGATCAGGGGCTTTGAACGTATCCATTACTCCAATAAATTGTTTAACCTTAGGCATAGTTTTACGTTTTTTTCCTTGTGGTGCATTGTGACCAATATCAAGATGCTTGGTGGCTAGCTTTCCTGAAGCTTTACCTCTGAGCTGTTCTAACAAATCAAGAGTCATACATTCACTCCATTTTTTGTCCTCTCTGATCTTCTCAATCCTTGGGAAACGCAACGTACAATCAGTTTTGTACATATCGCTACTAATAATCTCAGCCGCTTTCACTTGAACAATGACTGAATTACAAGGTTCGATATACACTTCAGGCTTCTCTGTCCCACACAAGATATTACAAGGAGGATTCTTTTTACGATATGGTTTCCAGTGGTTGGCTAATTTCAAGCTAAGATCGTACAGTTCTTTCATGGTGTAGCCAGAACCAACACGGCAAATGGAATGAAACACAGAGGGTTTTTCACCGGGTGAAGGCATCTCAGCAACCGCACACAAAAAATGGGACATCATGCCACCACGAAGGCCTTTTCCCCAGTAGCCCCCAACAATTAAAAGGTCTAGCTCATCCATCAGCCCGCTGACATACTCTGGTTTTATCTTCAGCCATCCTTCTCCGCGTTTATCTGGCTTGTAAACTGATGTGGGGTCTTTGACCACAATTCCTTCTTCTCTATTATCTATTGCTTCATTTAGAGCATCTATAACTTCTTTCTGGGTGCTAGCTTGATGTTTAAGAATGACCTGTATTCGACCTGTTATTGGGGTAAAAATATTATTCAGTATCTCATATCTTTTGCTCAGCATCTCATGACCCAACTTCTGGCTGTTCACCATTAGAACATCAAACACACAGAAACATGTTTGCAATTCAGAATCATCCACCATTCTCTTGATGTCAAATTTGTTTCCCTTCTGCATGAAGTTTTGTGTTGTGGGATTGTAGGCCATCATTTCACCATCCAGAATGCAGTTCTGAACATTCTTTCGAAAAACGTTATGGATGAACGGTGTCAAGGAACCTTCGAGGGGGGATGCCCCAAACTGCTGAGTATAATCATATCCATTTCGTGAGAAATACTTGTACACATCGCCATCTTTGTGCATCTGTATTCGTTCACCATCCAACTTGGTTTCAATGTAGAAACTTTGATGGTTCATTTGTTTTTCAATCTGTGGTATGTTGGCAATTGCTGCAAGCATTGGCTTAAAGGCAGAAAACAGCGAAATGGAAACATCGCTAAGGGATGCAGAGGGATCATGCAGTTGCCTGCAAACTTTCTCTAGGTCGGTTGTGACACTGTACAACTCTGCAGAATCGGGATGGAAGATGGAAAACAACGTTTGTTGGCTGATGCCCAGTTTCAAATCCTTTATGATCATTCTGATCAGCCACTTCTGCTCCAGTGCGGAGCTCTGCGTTATTAACTGCAGAAGAGACTTCTTGACCAAATCCTTCCGCTTAGCAGCGTTATTGATAGAAATTGAATCTAGGAGATCATTTACTTGTCGTATGGTCAGCTGACCTGGCTTGATGCATCTTGGCTTCAGCACAAAATAGGCCGTCGTAGCAAAATCTCCAGCATCTCCCCGTGAGCCAGCAGGTGTTCGATAATCTAAAAGTTTTAAAGCATCTTTTCCCTCCTTGGGTAAATTTAGCAGTTCAATATAGAGCTTGGCCAGCATAGTTTCTTTAATGCCGTAAGCCATCCTCTCTCTTTCCAGCTGTGGAAGAATAAGTCTCAGGGCGGGATAAAAAGAATCTGTCACGTCCTTTTCATCTTTATGAAGAGCATCATGAAATTTTCTCCAGGAATCTAAAAAATCTTTGAAGTACTTCGTTTTCTCTGGCCGAGATTTACATTTCTGTATTAGTTCTAGAACTGAACAGAGGTCTGCAAAAGGGACTTGTGACGCCACAGTCACCTGAGAAGAAGAAGAGTGTGAAGCAGGGATGGAAGACATCTCAGTCCTGTCCTTTCTTCTGCTGCAAGGAAAGCAATAAAAAAGTCAACCTTTCAATTCTATTCACTAAAATTCTTCCACCATTTGACAACTTTTTCAAGAATGATAGCAAAAGAATTAAGTCCTGCTAATATTCAACAGAGTTTATTTCTCAATAAATGTAAAAAAGATTATACAGTGCAAACAGAGAGGTTTTTTTGCCATTAAGTCACAGCTTACCCTGAAGTGCTTTCAGAGCATAAGACGTTCATGGTCATTTGCCATACATCCCATCCAAATACTTGTCAGGACCAAGGCCAAGAGTGTGACTGGCCCAAAATCACTTAACAGCTTGAAACTTGTGGACTGATACAGACAGGGTACCAGCCATACAAGAAGACTAAACAGTCAATAGGCAGACATAGCAACTCCCTACTTTATTGCTACTGGATGCTATCCTGCCTGATTATTCTTTTCTCACCTTTAATTTGCCTTAGCTCCTGATTTTTTTCCCTGCAAGCAAATATGAAATTAAACTGAGAGTTAAGAGGTGGTTTGTTCAATATTTAAATACATAGCTATTCCTGATCTGTTCCTGGTAGCTCATGGACAACAAACAATATGCACATATAAAACCATTAAGTTAAAACCTCCATCTAAATCATAGCAAATTTAACTTCCTTCCACCCTCCCCCAATGGACACTTAAAAAAAAATCTCAGCAGCCATATTAAAAAATGAACGCCTGTGTGATAACGTGGACCTTCTGTCTCCTGTTCTACATGAAAGTATATAAGCAAATCTCCACACTGGTCCCTCTGGAGTCTGCTGTGGTTCTACTCTCTTTGGTTATTAGTCGACAGTTACATATAGGGAGAAGAATTTCACGAGCCAAATGAGTCTTGGGCTGTGAAGTAGGGAGCAAAGAAGTTAACTGAAGCAGTAGCCCTAAGGGAGATTTGTCCTAAATGGTCTAAGGAGTATTGGAGTGTCTGAGGGAAAACCTGTTTGCCTAGATCTGCTGAAGGTACCTGGTAACCAGGGAAAAAGTCCTTTTGGCAATGATCCTATCTCTCATCCTCCACCCATTCATCTCAACCATAACCATCTCTCAACCTTCACCCCAGGTCTGCCTGGGGGCTTCCCTGCTGGATTTCTGGTTAACCGTGATCACTGGCAAGTCATATTTTGCGTGCTGGATTTTTTTATTTATTGCTTTTGAGTTTTCTTATTGTGTAATTTTATTATTTTAATTAAGAGTGTTTGTGATTACATGAACTGCTTTGAACAATAACTTGTTGAAAAATAGCAATATTATAAAACTAGCCGTATCCTCCTTCCAAGAGGGCTGTTTCTGAAATCAAAACTATTGTCTGTAAAGCAGCTAAAGGGAAGCTATGTCAGTCTTTCCCCGGTGCTACTACGATAAATGTGAAAGTCCTACAAGCATGTATTTCTCTTTTTAAAAAAACACCAGATGATTGGCCACAAATCTCCCAGAATTACAAGCTGCTTAAGCCCAATTGCTTTATGGTGTCATGAATGGCTGGTAGCCACGCAGCTGGAGTCATAACACTGGACACTGTAGTTATCCTAATAATGGTCTGTTCCAACCTTCCCCATTCATAGGAAAGACATATCTGGAATTGGGGTGCAAAGTTAAGATAAAAAATGTCCTCAACCAAATCTGCAACCACTCTCATGATAACAATTATGTTTATAAAGTAACTTTGTATATATGCAAGTATGAGAATCAGCACAGAAAGCAGTGGTCAAATACCATGTACTGTACAATGGTTTTCCCTGCTGTTTGTAGAATTCTCAGTCCATAACTAACAGAACGTGTGCACGTTTCTATCCTATCCTGTTGCATGCTACAGGGTTCAAGGACGGCCCTGCGGGTCGCCAAGATGGGGCAAGTAGTGCCCTCTTAGACCACAGACCTTCAGACTGTGGTTTCTCTGGAGCAGGGGTCTGCAACCTGCGGCTCTCCAGATGTTCATGACTACAAATCCCATCAGCCCCTGCCAATTGGCCATGCTGACAGGGGCTGATGGGATTCGTAGTCCATGAACATTTGGCGAGCCGCAGGTTGCAGACCCCTGCTCTGGAGAAACCGGGAGTGCCAGTGGATGGACTGTGTAGCATCATATCCCTCTTGAGCGCTCTAGCCTCCACATATGGCACTTTTCCCCACACACCACTCCCAAATCTCCAGGCATTTCCCAATCCACCTTCCTCATCGTCGCTGGCGCCCTTTGAGGTAGGCTGGTTAGAGAGCCAGGCCAGAGGAACTCCATGTCGAGCAGGAATTCGAGCCCATGCCCCCTCAGCCCAACTTCAGCGCCACAGCCACGATTCCAAACCACAGAACCCCGGAATGGGGGGAGCCTACCCGGGATATCTGGGAGCGGCGCCTGCGGAAGGGCGGCTGCTGAAGGGGGGGTGGGGGGAGGCAGAGACCTCCGCAAGGAGCGCCGCCGCCCGAACCTCTGGCACGTGGCGCTCAGCTGCGACTGCAGGAGAGCTCCAGGCTGTACCGGGAAGTTGGCCACCCTGGCGCGGATAAGAATCGCTCCTCGAGGTCCCGTCATGAACCCCGCAGTCGAGAAAGGAAGACACGCCAGGGGCGCTGGACACTTCCTCCCTACCTTGAAAGCCTCCGGCAAGACGGGGCTCAGGAACGACTTCCGGGTCACGGGCTTCACCCCCGCCCAGCGAGCAAACCCTTCCGGGATCGGGCGGGAGATAAATCCAAACATAAAGACATCCATAACAAAAAAAACCACGACCGAACTTTCCTCCAACGCAGGGCCCTCGCGCAGGCGCGCCCCGCTCTTCACGCGCCGCAATCCCGTCCGCTCTCGCGGGATTCTCCTCGGGCTGTGAGGCGCTTGGGAATAGGCCCAGACGGGGCCGCCGATTGGTTGTCACCAGTTTGCCCTTCCTGTGTCACGGGGGACTCCCTTCTTCCGGAAGGACTCGACCCGGAAGCAGTTGGCGGAAGAACTCCGCCTCGGTGGGGGAGCGGGAGGAAGAGGCGAGTGGCGCCGGCGTGCTGGAGGGCCTCACCCCGGTCAGGGCAGCAGCAGCCGCCGCCGATAGGGGTCTGCCGCGGGACGATGAGGTGGGCGGGCGGCCGGAGGGGGGCGGGGCTTTCCTTCCCGGGACTCGCTGGTGCCGTCGGGCTTCCGCGGCGGGGCCGCCCAGTGCGTGGCTGAGCTCTCCTGAGCGAGCGGGGGCGGCCGCGGGGCCTCCGCCTTCGGGGGTGGGGCTGCCTGCCCGGGCCTCCTTCCTGACGGCGGCGGCTGCTGCTGCTGGTGGGAGGCCCAAGAAGGCAGGCAGGCAGGCAGGCAACGGCGCGGCTACTGCCGGGTGGGGAGCGGAGTCACCCTTGAAGAGGACGAAGAAGAGCGTGGATTTATACCCCGCCCGCTTCTCCACTGCAAGGAGGCTCAAAGGGGCTGACAAGCTCCTTTCCCTTCTACCCCCCCCCCCAAACACCCTGTGAGGTGGGTGGGGCTGAGAGAGCTCCGAGAAGCTGTGACTAGCCCAAGGTCACCCAGCTGGCGTGTGTGGGAGTGCACAAGCTAATCTGGATCACTAGATAAACCTCCCTCCACAGCTCGGGCGGCAGAGCGGGGAATAAACCGGTTCCTCCAGATTAGAGTGCACCTGGCCTTAACCAGGGCGACGCTGCCGCTGCTCTTTAAAGATGCGTTTTCCTGAAGTGGAGGGGGAAGAAGAACTGTTGGGATTTAAATATCAGAATTGTGATCTGAGTTAGGTGTGTAGATTTTGAAGCATCCTCCGAGAAAGCGGGGGGGTGGGGTGGGGGGTGGCTTAAGGCACCAGTGCATGTAATTCTGCTGCAGTTTTTCGAAACTAGCAACTTTGATTAGAAAATATTTGTAGGTTTTTTTCACTGTGTTTGTCTTGTGCTGTGGAAGTTGCAGCCGCCTTTCTGCATTCGTCTGTCCTTTGAGTGAGCTTCATTGGGGTCACCGATTTTGAGCATGAGAGAATCACCCCTTTTCCTATACTGGCTTTAAGTCTCTGTTAAATTTTCCCCAGCCGTCTTTGTCTCTTTAAAAATATTTCGGTATTTGTTTCATTGTGAAAGAAGGTGTTTCATTTTGGCTGCTATTTTTGTCAGTTATTGCTTACCACAGTTTTTTTTTAAACGTAAGGGTAGAATAATCTTGGCACGTACATAGTATCTTATCTGTGGGTCCACTGTATATGTAACATAATGATAACACAATATTATCAGTCTCTTTCTTAATGATTTCCAAAACCGAGAACTGAGGTTGCTCTTCTCACCACCACACTGTGGACAGCTTCACTGAGTGTTCATTCTGGTGGTCTTTGTTGGGTGGCGATTGGTTTGCTGCTGTTGCCATGTTTCAGCTGAATTTTGAGGAAGAGAGGAGAAAATACATTGTGGCAAAGTACTTGTGGGGTGTTCTGTAGCTTAAATTGTCAACTGAGCTGTTCATACCTGAAGCATCGTGTTGTGGCAGAGGCTGAACCAAGAAAAAGAAGAAGAGGTGTTTGGATTTATACCCCACCTTTCTCTCCTGCAAGGAGGCTCAAGGTGGCTTACAACAGACACCTTGTGAGGTAGGTGGGGCTGAGAGTTCTGGGAGAACTGTGACTAGCCCAAGGTCACCCAACAGTAATGTAGGAGGGTGGAAACACATCTGCTTCACCAGATAAGCCTCTACCACTCGGGCGGAGGAGTGGGGAATCGAACCCAGTTCTCCAGATTATAATCCACCAGCTCTTAACCACTTCATCCTGGTGGCATGGTGGCTTGTAACAAGCCATTGTCTTCACAGGGTGCCTTCTTTGGCCTCTGAATAAGATAGCATACTTGAATATTTGTGCCTGTTATAAAGCTGTTCCTAATGTCTTTTTGTAGACAGAAGAATAATCAATCCACATTTTGGAAATAAGAAGCGGTCGTTTGTCTATAGTGCCTGTAAGTGAAATGTACTCTCCCCCCCCCACCCCCCGGAAAGTCATTATGACTCACTGAAGAGTAGTTTTTTTTGTCTAACAAAAACTTGTTTAATTAGTCAAAATGGGGATCTCTGCTGTGCTTACTTGTTTAGAGGCTGATATTCCACTTGAAAATATGCCACTAGTCTTTTTGGGAATGTGCCTTCTTTTGCTGTTCTTTATAAATATGAAATGGCATTTTTTATATATCTGTGAAATCCATTCAAATAAGGAAGATGAATATTAAATAAACATTCATTTTTCAAAAAAAGCAGAGACTGATGCTGTTCTATCTTTCAGGAGCATTTACTTGTAAGCATTCATTAGTCAAACTTCCAAGATGAAACTCTGGTTAGTTGTAGAGTGTTTACAATATTTTTCAGTAACAGGAATTGTCAACTAGCTAGTTTGACCAGTTTCTTATAGTGTCACTTCCCTTCAGGTCTCAATTAATTTCTTAGCCAGCTTTACTGGTGTATTTTGCTTTTGGATTGATTATTGTTTCAGAGGGGCAAAAGGAGTTTTGCGGCAATTTAAAGACTAATTTCTTATTTTTATATTTATACCCCGCCCTACCCCCAGAAGGCTCCGGGCGGTTTGGTGGCATTAAGACTAAAATAATACATAAAAATACATCTATATTCCGGTCTACCCCAGCCAAAGGCGGGGCTGAGGGAGGCTTATGCTTAGTCAACATAGAAACCATAGCCCACTTTACCTCCAAAAGAAATGGAGCTGTGTCTCCAAAGCTAACATGACTAACCTTATTGCAAGGGTTCGCATGGCTGCTGTGGTACGTGCCTTTATCCTTCCTGGCATCTGCCAAGTGTCTTCCAGTTTTAATGTATCTAACATCAGTATATCAAATTTTGTTCAGTTCTCAAAGATCATTTGTATTCCTGTCAAAATGTGACTGGTATTGTTCTCTTACTGAATACAGTGACCAGTTGTCACTGTGCAAATAATGGTGGTGGAAAGTGCTATCAAGTCACAACTGAAATGGCAATCCTGTCGGGTTTTCAGGGAAAGGCACCTTTGGAGGTGGGCTGCCGTTGCCTGCCTCTGTGTGGAATGAGAGAGTTTTGAGAACCGTGATTGCCCCAGCAGGCTTCATGTGGAGGACTGGGGAATTAGTCCTGGTTCTCCAGGTAAGAGACTGATGCTCTTACCCTGTACCCACACTAGTTCTAATGCTGCAGGTTAAAAGTGAGACAAAAGCTCATGTAAAGGGAAAGCCAGGAGACATGTTTTTCCTTTTCATATAAGCACGTTAGATATCAAGTGAGAGTTTCTTAGCTGGCTCAAGATGTGCATATACAGTATTTTTGAACAGCGTGTTAATTTTAAAAGGAATTATGTTGAACAGGACTTCTGCCTGTAATGTTGAAGGCCTATTATAATTCCTTGCCATTTTGTGGTTGGCTGTGCCCACTGTGCCAGAATTTCAAGTATGTCCACAGGCCAAAACCCTGGGAGACCCTTGCCCTTGTGGGAACAATTTTGTAAGGTAGACATTGGAGCATTGGCTAAACTTTGGGCTGATGTTCTTATTGTCAAGAGAGTTAAAATGGTGAAATTGTTGTAATAGTTGTGGTTTAATTAGTTAAAGTATATCTTGTTTGAATTTTATTTTCTGCCCCACCTCTGCCTCTCTGGGAATCTTTTCTTTTTAGAAAACAGTTCCTGGTGTAAAACAGAAGACATGACTTATGCAAGCAACTTAGGAAATTGAGACTTACCTCTGTAATTGTACCTGCAGCTACTTTTGTTTGTGCAAGCATCTAATAATAAGCATGTGTTTCTGCAGCATCTAATCCAGTGTCCTGTCTTATGTAGATCACCAATTGCTACCTATGCGCTGTTTTAGAAAGGTCACTGGTGGGCTGAATCAGTATGGGAGAGATGATAGCATGCCTTATGCTGCTTCCAGAATGCAAAATCAAATCTATTTGTAATTTAAAGTATTATTGGAGCAAGTTGATTATTAAGTAGTAATGTGGGTTTTCCAGAAAAAACTTGAATGGGAGAATTTTCATACATCTTAAACAGCGAGTGGTCTTCTGGGCATTGTGGGTTTTCTGAGTTGTATGGTTGTGGTCTGGTAGTTTTAGCTCCTGACATTATGCTCACATCTGTGACTGTTACTTTCAGAGATGTGTCACTGTAAGGTGCATTTCTCTCCACAGCACACAGCCTAGAAAACTGACAACAGCCAGTTGATTCTGGCCATGCAAGCCTTTGATTCAGAATGTTATCTTATCTAGCAAGTTGTCTTTGAATTAGATTTAGTAAACACATTTTCAAAAGTACTCATTAATTTTATGCCCTATAACGTTCCTTCAGTAAATACATATACTTGTAATTGGTGGCGTGGCTTGAATTGTATGGCTTGAATTTTCAAGCAAGCTCAAAGCTTTGAGTATGAAAATAATTTTTATTGGAATGGTACTTGTAAGAATGAAAATATAAAGACATTATTATGACATAACAGCAGAAGCTCTGAGAATTGTTGGCACACTGGTTTTTGAACATCCAAAGAACTGAAGCATGATATACTGTGGATGTGGCTTCCCATTCATCTGTTTCAAGAAACTCTCTTACCTGGAGGTAACTGGAGAGCCAGCATGGTGTCAGACCAGGTTAAGGTGTCAGACCAGGAACTGGGAAACCCAGGTTTGAATCTGCCATGGAATCTGGCTGGGTGACCTTGGGCCAGTCACACACACTCAGCCTTGAACCAGGGACGTGGTGTGGGGGCCAGCAACGGCAAACAGCTTCCCAGTGTCTCTTCCCTAGAAAACCCCCAAGACAGCTGTGACCTGGTGGCAGAAAAAAACAAGCCTGGAGGTCAGTGGGGTAGCAGCACCAGGTACACACACTCTGTAGCATCGTTTGCATTACTTGTTAAGTCCCATATCAGACTGTGATGGTGACATCTCTTCCAGCAGGTGAGAGGAGACTGACAAATACGAACATCACCTGTTGTTTTGGTTTACTTTTTAAAGCCATTTGGCTACGTTTATCTCATGATTTTATTTAGATTAATAATTCTAGTTTTCCTGTTTACAATTCAAAACAGGCATGTACTTGCTCACACAATTCCTAGAGTTAGTAGCCTGAATATCCGGAAAAGCATTAATAATTACATTTGCATCTATTTGTTATTCATAGCGGTATAGAACAATGCAAGTAGGAATAGAAAAATTTCCACGTAAAAACCATTTTTTGTGTATTGTTGAAGACTTTCATGGCCAGAATTGAATAAATCTCTGTCACTGGAAAAATCCCCCCCCCCCCCCCCAGGTCTCGGCTAGAAATATTGGTAAACAGTTGTAAGGGATTCTATTTCACTGCATGTGAAGCCTGCTGGGTGACCTTGGGCCAGTCCCAGTTCTCTCCCGACATTCTCAGCTCCACCTCCCTCGCAAGTTGTCTGTTGTGGAAGGAGTTTGTAAGCCCCTTGAGACTCATTACGGCTGAGAAAAGTGGTGTATAAATCCAAACTCTTCTTCTGTATTTCCTTGGTGCAAATGCTGAGGAAATAGGGAGGCTGGTGACTGGCACAGAGGGAGGGCTAGCTGTGGAAAGGGGCAGGGTGCAGAGCATAGCTGTGAGGAAACAGTGGGCAACATTGGTAGGGTGGATATATTAGACCTCTACTGTAGTTGGGGCGGATATGGATGCCATGTTTCTGGGGGAGACTGGCAGTTGGGGCATCTGGGTGGTATGTTGGATGGAGAAGGTACTGGAAACGAAGGGTTATGCTCAGAATCCTTCCAGCCTTTGTCCCATCTCATGTTACGCTGGTGGAGAGGCTAAGATGTTAAGCCCTTTTCCAACACCGATATGAAATGCTAGAACCATTAGCAATAAAACACTCTTCTGTAGAGTTGCTTTGCAGAGCATAAAATGGACCTGGTCTGTGTGACTGAGGCCTGAGGGAGGGAGGGTGACGCTGCTACTAACAGAAGCATTTGACCTGATCAATTACGATCTTTTGAGCACCACCTGGCTGGCACCAGCAGAAGAGGAACAGCCTTGCAATTAATCATAGGTTTCATTTATCAACTTCTAATTAATATGGAGGGGGAAAGAGTATTAATAATTCGGTAGTTTTTTCCTTGCTAATTCATACTGAGGTATCAAATAAATTTAATCTTGGATTGTGCCCATTGTTTTGCAAATAGAACCCCTTTGTTATGCAACCTAATCAAAGTGTTTTCAAAGATTAACTCAAGTGTATCTTTTTTTTTTCAGGATTCATATGGGCTGACGATTAGTTGACTACTATAATGGAAAGATCATGGATTCTTTGGACTTTCATTGAAAAGTGGCTGCTAGCAATAGCATCGTGGTCCTGGGGTCTCTGCCGTATTTCTCTCTTGCCCCTGTTAGTAACGTTTCACTTATATGGAGGCATGATATTACCTCTCTTAATATTTTTGTCTATTGCGGGTATACTGTATAAGTTCCAAGATGTGCTGCTTTACTTCCCTGAGCAGCCTTCCTCCTCGCGGCTTTATGTCCCCATGCCAACTGGCATCCCGCATGAAAGCATCTTTATCCGAACCAAAGACGGCGTGCTGCTCAATCTGATTCTTCTTCGGTTCACGGGGGACAATTCCACCTTTTCACCTACTGTTATTTACTTTCATGGGAATGCGGGAAACATCGGTCACAGATTGCCAAATGCTTTGCTGATGCTGGTGAACCTGAAAATAAACTTGCTGCTGGTTGACTATCGCGGCTATGGGAAAAGCGAAGGGGACGCAAATGAAGAAGGGATCTACTTAGATTCTGAGGCCGTTCTGGACTACATCATGACTAGATCTGACCTTGATAAGACAAAGATCTTTCTCTTTGGCCGTTCCTTGGGGGGAGCCGTTGCCATTCACTTGGCATCTCAGAATCCTCACAGGATTTCTGCCATCATGGTGGAGAACACATTCCTCAGCATCCCACACATGGCCAGCACTCTCTTTTCCTTCTTCCCAATGAGATACCTTCCTCTTTGGTGCTATAAGAACAAGTTCCTCTCCTACCGAAAAATCTCTCAGTGCAGGATGCCTTCCCTGTTCATCTCTGGGCTCTCTGATCAGCTGATCCCTCCAGTTATGATGAAGCAGCTTTATGAACTTTCCCCTGCCCGGACTAAAAGATTGGCCATATTTCCAGATGGCACTCATAATGACACTTGGCAGTGCCAGGGCTATTTCACGGCACTTGAACAATTTATCAAGGAAGTGATGAAGAGTCACTCTCCTGAAGAAATGGCAAAAATGCCATCTAATGTGACGATCATATAACTGCGATTCCAGTCTGTCATTCTGGGGGAACCTGCACTGCTTTCTGTACCTGGGTTTGTGCAGAGTGGTGAAGGGGGTCCATTTTAAAGTGTGCGTTGTGTCTCTATCTCAAGAGTGAAATTAAACATGGAGAGGTCTAATAGCGTATGACACAAGTAGTTTTTACATTCAACCGTAAATGAAGGAACACAGTCTGCTTTTGGTCAAGCTAGCCTTCTGTTTCTTAGATCCAGCCGCATTAATAAATGTGTTGTTTAGCTTTATGTTACATTGGTTATAACAGAAGGACAATGTTCAGTATGCAAACAAAGCTCAGAGCAAGTTCAGTGTGTGCTTTGGCTCTGTGAAGCAAAACACGTGCTGCAGCTCCTGCTCTTCTGGTTGTGTGTGTATAGTGAACCCCTGCATTCTTTGTGCGACACATGACTGATACTTTTCAGTCAGGCTTAATACTGTAAATAACATCAGTATATATATTCTCCAACATCATTCCCTCTAAGAGCAAACTTGATGGCTGTGTGCCTGTCTTGAAGACAGTGAAATGGGGCAGGCACATGGCGGCAGAGGAGCCAATTAAATGCTGCTTTATAAATTAAAAGGGCATTCCCCCCACCTTTTATGATTGAACTCCCCATTACTTTTGCAATTTTGAGAGTAGGGGAAGGACAGGGAATTCTGGAAAATTAGCCTGTGGAAGTGCCCATTAAGAAGGGGTGTGTGTAGGAGTTTTAATTGCACCTTTCCATCAGCCCTGAATCTGTTAAACTTTTTGAGGCTCTGACCGCTTTAAAGCTAAAAGACCCCCTGCCTTCTGATATGAAAATTACTCCCTAGAGCAGCTGACTGAAATGAAAATCTAACATAAATGACAAAATGTTCCTCAGGGAGTCGAAAGGCGCATCTGATCCTAAAAATTGCATACACCAATACTTATACATCCAAGGGAAAGAGAACCCCCCAAGTTGGTTCTGTCCTTGAACCAAGTAGACTGCCAAGTAGGAATCCCAACAAGATGAGGCATGCCCAGTTCCATTTCCTCTGACCCGTCTCCTACTGGCCTCATCTTGTTGGGATTCCTTCTTGGCAGTCTGGACTCTGGTTCAATCACGCTGCATTGCCTTGTTTCAGAGTACAATGAGCAGGCATCTATTCATCCAGGTCGTGAGCCACTGGGCTTATGTGTGTACAGCGGGCATTTTCCAGTTGATCATTTTTTCCCTCCTGCTAACCTCCAGATTTTGTGCAGGCAGCCAGCTTTTCAATGTAGAATAGCTGTACCTGTGTAGCATTTGAATGTGGTCAAATGGGCAGGGGAGGGGATGGAAATTGTTTCAGTGTTCTTCCATCTGATACCCATTTGCTTGCCTTCTGCTTGGAGGAGCTCCTGTTTCTCATGTGCTCTGCTTGTGCCCCTCCACCCACAATGGAGGTCCTGTCACAGATCAGCCCTATTAAAAGATTTTTGTTGTACATAAAGGACAAGAGAGGGTTGTTTCAGTTACCTTCAAATGGGTATCAAAGCTTTTAAATCTTGTCTATTCCAGATACCTCTGCCTTTGCTATGCAAACTCTGTGTGTGTGTGGAGCTACTGGAATAAATGGTGCACAAGCATTTGGTTCCTTTGTGGTTTGCGTGAAAAAAACTTTTTGTTTAATTATCTGTGATGTGTTGCCAGTCTTGAAACACAGCATGAATAAAACCCACAGATGTCCTTGTTGCTGAGTGTAGTTGCTGGCAAGGAAGTCTAGTCCTTGAACCTGAAGGGACATATTTTGAAGGATTGAAGTCTACATTTGCTGGATAGAATAGTGGTGAGATAAGGGTAAGAGTCACCTGGGACTCTGCTCTTCCTGGGCTCATCTAAGTCTTCTTATCTCCTCCAGCAAAGTTACATTGAGCTTTTCTCATTTATGAACAGTGTGCAAAACTGGAGCTGCTTTTTTTTTTTAAGTTTAGAGTAACTTTTGCTGTTTTACATATATGGACCTCTCAGAATGTTTTTTAGAAGCCATTTCTAGCAGTCACTTCTTGAAATAGCTCATTTTTAAAAAGCTGGTTTTCCTGCCATGGTGCCATTGTTTGGGAAGAACTGCATTTCAGAGGAAGTGGAAACATGATGTCTGGGGCTGGGATCACCTTCTCTGCACTTAGGCTGCCGGGCAGTCTGCGTCTTGCCACGATCGATCGGCATCTGTTACCCAACCCTGTGAGAGGGCGTGGTGCTGCCAAGCTGTGCCCGCAAGCCCAGCTGGGAACGTGTAGACCTGTTCCCTTGTTTCTTTGGGGCCTCTGCCAGCCAGGCAAACACCCTTGGAAGGGTCAACGGCAGGGCTGCCTCCCAGGCTCCTTTAGGGCTTGGGGGAATCCAAGGCCAACCTGTCCCAGCTCTTCTTTTAAAAAGCAAGTCGAGCAGGATGTACTGGACTCCTTTCCTGTGGTTAAGGAAGAGGAAAAGGAGCACATTGGTTGAGATCCAGCCCCTCTCCTGTCCGACTGCTGCGCATCTCAAGTAAGTAGGTTGCACCTATGTACAAAGGACTCTGGAGGATGTGGTAGACCTGGACTCTAGTAGGAGTCCTTACAGGCTCAAACCCTAATTCATCATTCAGACTCAAGGATCATGAGGAGATATTTACTTTCAGTTTTGTTCTTCTGTTTTGATATCCTTCTGTCTGACGTCATAGTTCCAGCACCACCTCCCAGCTTCTCCTTTTGCTACCGTATAATCACTAGTTGCATTATAGATCAGTAAAAAGAAGATTGTAGATTTTTTTTTTCCGGCTGTGGCAGCACTTGTACATGGTAGCATTTTAGAACAATGTTTTGGAAACACATTCCTGTTCTCAACTTTTATAGGAAGCAAAATAAGCCCGTTACCTGTTGGCTGACACAATCCCAGGTATCTAGGATCTGTCGCTGGCTCTGTCGGGGCAGCGGCTCAGTGGGAGAACGGCTGCTTTGCATGCGGAAGGCCCCAGGTTCACTCCTCAGCATCTCCATTTGAAAAGGACCAGACCACAGGTGGTGTGGGAGACCTCTCAGGAGGACCTGCCCGTCTGAGGAGGCAGCGCCGGCCTTGACGCAGTTCAAGAGCAGGAGAAACAAACCCCAGGTTGATGATCGGAGATTGGTTGTGGGAATTGTTTTGGAAGAGAGGCAGTTCATTGAAATATGCCGCCCCTCCCACCACAAACTTGGATTTTGTTAGCAGATTTTAGACAAAATATGGCAATTTAATATTTTCATCATTATTTTATAATTGGATAGTTTTTTTGCTTCTGAAACACATGATGTTTTCCTGGAAGGCGCGTTCCGTGGAATCGGATCTATATTTTTGCTTGAGCAGCAGCATCTCTTCCGTAAATGGCAGCCGTGCGAAGGGGCCCCTGAAGTCGGCTCAGAGCATGCCAGGATTGTGCTTTAGCTCATCTGTTGCCATTCCAAATGAAAATGAGGCCAGTACAGAGTTTGAAATAATATTGCACAAGTTTGTGGAGCCCAGTTTTAATGGCAGATATATTGACGTCCATTTGTTTTTTTAAAAAATAACAGATTCCACTTTGCAAGATACTGAGGAAAAGTTTATCCCCCCCCCCTCCCCCGGCTGAGGTCTTATTCACTAATTAATTGGAAGTAAACTTGTTAAAGATGGTTGGACTTACATCCATGTAACAGCCTGGGGGTGAGGTGCTCTTGGAGCCCTGATATATTTTTCAGCCTGTCATAGCTACAAAATTCAGACTCCTAAACAGTAATGAAATTCAGTGAGTTTCTATTAGGATTTTTTAAAATTACAGAAAACTCTAGGAAAATTCTTGCTCAATTTGAAGCCCTCTGTATAAGGTGCAATAAAACTGTAACGGGTAGATTCTAGTTAGGATAATGTAAAAACATTTTTTTAAGACAAGTTGCAACACTAACATGTATTATTTATTATTTTATTATTTGTTCCACTTATATACCGCCCTCCCCCGAGGGGCTCAGGGCGGTTTACAACATTAATACAAACAAGTGGAAGGATAAAATACAATATTAAATATTAAAATGCAGCACTTAAGTTCTTAACCATTTAAAATACAGATGGCGTATGACCATTTAAACTCCTCTGAGAGGGGGGTCCAAGCTGTTAACAGGCATAATCAGCAGCCGGCCTCCCCACAAAGAGGCCTGGCCAGAATAACTCCAGTCTGCAGGCCCTGTAAAGAGCTCATTTAAGGTCCCTTGGGGTCAGGACAGCTGGAGGAAGAGTGTTCCACCAGGCAGGGGCCAGGAGACGTGAAAGCCCTAGCCCTGGTAGAAACAAACCGCATGTGGAGGGGGCAGGAATCTCCAGCAAGTTGGCCTCTGCCGAACGCAGAGACCGACGTGGGACATATGGGGCCAGATGGTCCCATGTAGAGGTGTAAATTTCTTATTTACAAATAAAGAATATTTAAGATCCAAATAAAATTCTGCAATCCGAAGGCTGCTTAACTAGAAAGTGAATAGTTCTGAATTTGAGACTTGAGGGAGGCATGCTTAGGATCAGGCAATTCTCAAATGCTAGGAGGGGTAGACATCGAGGTTTTATTCCTACAGGTAAACATTTCATAAGCTGTGTCTCATTTTATGTGTGTTTTTAGACCTGAGCATTTAATGTTAAGTACAACCAAAAGAAATGCTAGGCAGACTTTTTGATTATGATGTATTTTTTAGCACTACATTTTGCAAAATTCTACTCCTATTTTTGTGTGCTGGCATATGCAATAAATGACAACATCTTCCCATGATATGATCTGTTTTCAGTGTCACTGTACTTCTCTGACTGTATATTCTGAGTCAAGAGATGGTTCTGGTGATGGAGATGTATCCTTAAGTACAGGGAGTGGAGAATTCTGTGCATTCAGCATAAAATCTGCTGCTCCTTTTGGTGCTGTGGTTTTGGACAATGCATATCGGACACAATTAAGTGTAATGTGTGTCAGACTCTCGAACGTGGAAATAACAGAGACTGCAAGGAGGAGATCCAAAAAGCAGTTTATTCCAGGTGATAGAAAGAGTAACAATGTATAGCAGGATCTGAGCTAGAGAGCTCCAGATCCAGGACTTCTATCTTTTAATCCCCCCCGTTTAAGCCCCACAGAAATGTCCATTACCAGTTTCTACTATAAAGGCTACAAAGAAAAGGACCTGGGAATAACACACCTCTTTGAAGATGGGCTGGTGCCAGGAGATTGCTAACAGGAGATTGCTAGGAAGGGAAGAGGGAAACAGGAAAACAATTGCAAATCACACACAGCAAGACATCAAGATACTGACAGGCATGGTCCTGACATTCCGCCCCCCTTAAGACCTCCCCCCCATTTCGGCCGATCGGCGTAAGCCCGGTGAACGCCTTCACTAAGCAAGGGGCTCGGACATGTACAGAATCAACCCTCTTATGAGGATTAATTTAATTAATTTAATTAGGGCTGCTATGAAAACTTGTTCACCCTTACATCTTTCAATACCTTTATATCAAAACAGGATGGCTCCCTATTTGTATTTTTTGACTTATCCTATGCAGAGAAGAGCCCTCACACTTGCTCGCTTCAATGTTTTCCCCTCCGCTTTATTGCGTGGTAGATTTAACAACTTGGAAATGAGCGAAAGGGGGTATGCTCTTGTGGTGAACAACAAATTGAAACATTGGCACATCAACTGCTTTGCTGCCCTAAATTTGCTAATATCAGATTAAAATATTCCAATATTCTTTCTAGGATACCTAGTGAAATGGGAGAATCAGGTAGACTCCCTTTCCTTCTGGACAATTCTGACAATGAAACTTGTGAATTGGTATACGGTGATTTTTTACTGGAGGTGATGCACAATCAATAATTTATATTCTATCTTAAACCTTTGTATTTGTGTGCCTTTTATCTCAGGTTTTTTTATTGTGTTATGATAATTGCTATGCCAAATAAAGGCTTATTATTATAATAGAATCAACCCATTCATTGTCCCCAGCCGGGAAATGGGTCCAAGCGATCAAATACTGTAGCCGTCCACGATGCACCCGGGAATCTAACACCTTTTTCACCTTGTGTTGAAACTCGCCCCTCACCACAACAGGTGAGGGGCGAGGGTGCCAGTCATGCGGGGGGAGGCGCCTTCTTGAGGAGGCTGCAATGAAAAACAGGATGTACAGACTTCAAGTTTTTAGGCAACTGTAACTCGGCTGTCACATCATTAATCACTCTGAGCACCTGAAAAGGTCCAATATATTTTTCCCAGTTTCCTAGACCCCTGCAGGCCCCGCAAGTTCTTGGTGGACATATACATCCAATCCCCTACCGCAAGAGTGAACGGCTGCCATTTTTTATCGGCCTGCCACTTGTAACCCTGCTTAGCCTTCTCCAGGGCTAACTGCATTGGGCCCCACGCTTGCCGGATGATCTTCACCCATTCCTGCAGTTCCATGGGCCCCTGCTGGACCTCCCCCAGGAAAGGAAACGGCTTAGCCAACTGTCCCGAAACAACCTCAAAGGGTTTTTTCCCGTACTGCTATGCACCGCGTTGTTGTAGGCAAACTCAGCGAAAGGCAGAAGGTCAACCCAATTGTCCTGATGGAAATTAATGTAGCACTGTAAATATTGTTCAAGTGTCATGTTCGTACATTCGCTCTGACCATCGGTTGCTCCATGAAACGCCGAGGAAAGAGCCTGTTCGGTGCCCGCACCTTCAGAAAGTGCCACCAGAACTGCGAAATAAACTGCCACGATCCGATACGATCTTATCAGGGGCAGCGTGTAGCTGGTAGACTTGGGTCACAAACAGATGAGCCAACTTGCTCGCTATCGGCAGCAATGTGCAAGGGACGAAGTGCGCCTGCTTTGAAAACAAGTCCATGACCATCCAGATCACCGACTTCCCTCTGCTGGAAGGGAGATCGGTAATGAAATTCATAGAGATCACCTTCCAGGGTGTGGAGGGTGCTGGCAGGGGCTGGAGGAGGCCAGACACCTTCCCTTGTGCCCTCTTGGCCATTGCACATGTGGGGCAACCTTTAACATTGAACAGGACCCAAGATAGTGCCCACGACGGAGCTCGACAGCGGAGCTCTGTTTCAATAGTTTTAAAAAACCCTCCCAGTTTTATCCCAAAGAGATTGTTTTTACCCACTTTTGGCCGTATATTCTGGGAGGGCAATAGCAATAACAAGAACGGAGAATACCAGGAGCACAGGAGAAACAACAATTAGACGCGAAACGAAACGTAGGTATGAGAAACCTGATTTCTTCCGGCTTCCTCGCTGTTTGCCTCCTTCGCCCGCCGGCTGTAGCCCTGGGTGTCCCCATAGTATCGGCTCCCTTCAAGCAAATTTGGCGAGTTGAGGGAGGGGACGGAGCAGCCCGGAATATCCCGGCAGAGACGGGGCTGGGGTCGGTGGCCGAGACCCCTCCCTCCATTCCCAAGCATGAGCTGGGGCCTGGCTGAGGCTGTGGTGGACGAGCTGGGAGCCCTGCGATCAAGAGCCAAGAGTTACGTGGCCCAGAAAGGGGATGGACCAACCCGAAGTATTTCAGCAGAGGTGATGCTGGGGTTGGTGGCAGAGACCCCCCCTTATTCTTGGGCACAAGCTGGGGCCTGGCTGAGGCTGCGGTGGACGGGTTGGGAGTCTTGCGGCGTGGGACGGCGGTGAGCCGGACAGGCCGCATCTGAAGAGGCACATTCTGACTGTGGGGCAGCGTATGTTGGATCTGTTGGGGGTAGCCAGTGGCAGCAGCCCCCTGACGGTTGCCCTAGCCCACTCGTCATTGCCCACGCTATTGATCCTGCTGGAGGTTTGGGAACTGGTGGCAGCAGCTCCCTTATTGCGCTGTGAATGTAAACTAGTGCCCTCTCCTGGTTTTGCATGGACATTGACACTGTCATTGGAGTGCCTGGATATCATCATATATACCACCTTTTATGCACTGATAGCTCCCACACTATACACATACCATCTACGGCCCACTGGTGAGAGCACTGGGCAGTTACGTAGTGACAATCTTTGGACCCTGTATTTTTCCTTCCCACCTGATTAATTGATTGTTTTACCTATAACTTAATCGATAGCTGCTACTGAAATTCATTAGCTGTTATAGTTAGTGGTTAGAGTTATAGTAGGTTAGTTATTAGAGTAGTGGGTAGTTGGTTGTCTAATAGACTGTAAGGAGTAAGGGTAGTTAGTTTGCTCAGCCTGCTTATAGTAGTGTAGTATTAGTTAGTTAGGTTAGTAGGTTTGAGCCCACTTATTGAAGAGGATTTTAGTAGGGCTAGGTTAGGAGATAGAGGGGGGCAGGGGAGGAATGGGGGCACCTTGTTTGGGGCTGGGGATCCCAGTGTTGATGGGATGGGGTAAATATAGCGGTAGGCGGTGGCCATATGATAGACAGTGGATGAGATATGGACATTCACTTTCTGACCTCCGACCTATCCCTAGGAATGAGGATGGTTGGGTTCAGGGACACCCTGCTTCATCCGTGGTGTAGATTAATGCCAGGTCCATAAAGAATAAGACCACAGTACTCCGGGATTTTCACGGAGATCTGCAAATGGATCTGGCTTGTGTCACTGAGACCTGGGTGCGTGAGGGGGAGATGGTCGCCTTGGGCGAGACCACGCCACCAGGTTTTGCGTGTCTCCACCAGTCACGAACACAGGGCCGGGGTGGTGGTGTGGCAATGTTCATCCGTAATTCCATTTCCTTTAGGGCTGTCCCTGTCCCAGAGATCACCGGCATGGAGTGTGTTGGCCTGGAGTGGTTGGCCACGGAGAGGTTGGCAGTTCTTCTGGTGTACTGGTCGCCTAGCGCACCAGGGGACAGCCTCCTGTGGCTCCTGGAGGTGGTGGCCGACTGGGCGTTGAGGTTCCCCAGGCTTATCATCTTGGGTGATTTCAATGTCCATGTCGACACCGCCTCATGTACGGCAGCTGCGAACCTGGTGTTATCCATGGTGACGCTGGGCCTCTCCTTAATAAGATCTGGCCCCACCCATGAGGCCGGTCACATGCTGGATTTGGTCTTTGGGTCGGGGGTTAATCTGGTCGTATCCTCTGTTGATAGACTGCCATGGTCCGACCACTATGCCCTGAAGGTTCGGATGGACATGCCACACTACTGATTTATGCCCGCCCACGGAGACTTATGGATCCACTTGGTTTCCTGAATGCTCTGCGGGATCCTGAACCCACCAGCACGTTCGATGAGCAGGTGGAGGATTGGAACTCCCAACTCTCCGATGTCATTGAGGCTGTTGCCCCCCCAATGTCCTCTGCGCCCCCGTTCAATGCAGGCTCCATGGTATACGGAGGAGCTGCGCCATATGAAACAGGTGCTCAGACGTCAAGAGCGAGTGTGGAGGAAATCTCATGACGAAGGTGCGTGAGCATCCTATAGGACGTTTATGAGATGGCGACGAGGGAGGCGAAGAGGGTTTTCTCCTCCTCTCTCGCATCTGCTAGCTCTCACCTGGCACAATTGTTCCGTATAATTCGATCTTTGACCTCTTTATCAGAGGGCTCTACAAATTCTCAATTGGCTATTAGCCGTGAGGCATTTATGAGCTTTTTTGCAGATAAAGTCGCATCGCTCCGCCAGGACCTTCCCGCCACTTTGACTACAATTAGTGAACTGGAGGCTCCCTTGCCATCTTCTGGTCCTTGTTTGACCCAGTTTTCCCTGCTCTCTGAAGTCGCTGTTGACAGGGCCTTGGCTGCTGTTAGACCTACTACCTGTCCTCTGGATCTGTGCCCTTCCTGGCTTATTAAAACCTGCCGGGCGGAGCTACAACCCCACCTGTTGAAGATTATCAATCTCTTGAGCAAGGAGTCTTTCTGGGTGGGTTGAAGGAGGCAGTGGTCTGCCCAGTCTTGAAAAGACCATCATTAGATCCCGGAGATCTGGCCAATTACTGCCCTGTCTCGAATCTTTCATTTCTGGGGAAGGTAATTGAGAGAGTGGTGTTGGAGAAGCTTCAAGGCTTTCTGGATGACACATCGGCTTTCGATCCCTTCCAGTCTGGCTTCCGTGCTGGGCATGGGACGGAGACGGTTCTCGTCGCTGTCACAGATCCGCTACATATGCAACTTGACCGAGGCGGATTGGCCCTGCTGGTATTATTAGATCTTACCGCAGCATTTGATGTGGTCGACCACAATTTTTTGGCCCACCGCCTGGCCGCTTCTGGGATCCGGGGCAGTGTCCTTCAGTGGATTGTCTCATTTCTCCGGGGGCAAAGTCAGCAAGTGTGGTGTGGGGAGGTGCCTGCTTCATTGCGGCATGCCTCCCGGAGGTGCCTGCTTCATTGCGGCATGCCTCAGGGGGCACTGCTGTCCCCACTGTTATTTAATATCTACATGCGACCCCTTGCTCAGTTGGTACGGAGCTTTGGGCTGATCTGTCATCAGTATGCTGATGACACTCAGCTCATTCTGTTGATGGAGGGGGGAGCTGTCGCCTCCCCTGCGGCTCTACAGCATTGTTTGGAGGCGGTCGCTGGTTGGTTACAGCAGAGCAGGTTAAAACTTAATCCATTGAAGACGGAGATCCTTTGGCATGGTCGTGAGGGAGAGGTTGGGAATTTCCAATCACCGGTGTGGGAGCGGGTCCCATTGGCACTGACCTCCTCCGTTTGCAGCCTGGGGGTCCACCTGGATTCGTCTCTCTCAATGGAGACCCAGGTGGCCCATAACCCAGGTGGCGTTCTTTCATCTCTGTCAGGCCTGACGGTTGGCTCCCTTCCTCTCCAACACAGACCTAGCCACTGTGATCCATGCAACAGTCACCTCCAGGCTAGACTATTGTAACTCGCTCTGCATGGGCCTTCCCTTGTGTTTGATCCAGAAACTGAAACTGGTCCAGCATGCGGCGGGGGGCGCCTTCCGTGATCATATTCAAACTGTGTTGCGCCGCATGCATTGGCTTCCAGCTCTAATCTCAATCGCCTCAAGGGTGTTGACCTTGCTGTCTTTACGCATTCGGGGACCCCGCTGCACTTTGGGACCACACCCCATATGTCTCCGGTTCAACCTCTGCGTTAGTAAAAGATTATATATTTTTGTTGCTTGTTATACATTAGCTATATATACAGATAAGGTATTAGTGGAACTAATTTTTTAAAAAAAATATAGGAACAATAACAACATATTGGTAAGCTGGTATAGAAGCAAATGGACTTGGTCAGTTAGAAATATGCATATGGGATGGGAACCATACAATTCTTTATTCTGATCTTTTAAATTAAATGTCATTGTATGGATTATTAATGGTTATTTTATGGGGGATGGAGGTTCACCCTTGTATTTCATATCTGCTTTTTTTATCTATGTAGGGTGGCTGGTACATGTGGTATCTTCTGTCAATGTTGTATAAAACATTATTTTAAAAAAGTGATAATCTTATAAAAGCCACAATATGATTTTCTTCAATAGCACCAAAGAAGTGAGTCTCTGACTCATGATATATCTTCATGCTGGGAATAAATTTTGTCATCCAAGATAGATACGCTTTGTCTTCTTTTAGATTCTTGCAGTATTGGTGATAAGAACTGAGATAAGATCTTCCAATAATGCAGTCTGTAATGATCAAATGGGTAGTAATTTTAATGACCAGTTTCTTTTGAGGGAAGAGATGTAATATTATACATTGATAAATGAAGGCCTCCCTCCCCAACCTGTTTTGTTAATTCTTTTAAGATGGAGTTAAGAATGAATCAAAGATCTAAAGAAAATCATTATGTTACATAATATGAAGTACTGTCAATTAGCTTCTGTTGATGGTCATATTTGATTATTGTATTTCCAATCATCCACCCTATGTGGTAAACTTTTAACAAGGTTTTTATCATAATTGTCACCAACAAATCCCATTCAACTTGCTCAATTGAATTTACCTAACCTTTTATCTCCCAAAATAATTACATCTCATATTCAATTAAATGGATGGCTAGTAGATCTCAAAGGAAATACTTCTTTATTTTTCTCCACAGGTATTTGAATGTGGAATTCACTGTTAGAGGATGTAAGGATGGACACACGCTTCAAAAGGGAATTAGACAGATGCATGGAGGATAGATCCCTCTGATACTACTAGCCATCACTAATGGCACAGTCGGAGAGAGGAAACTTCTAAATACCAATGCCAGGAGGCAACACTTGGGCCTTGACCTCTATGCTCCAGAATACCTTGTTGCCCACTGTGTAAGGCAGGAACGCTGGACTGGATCGGCTGCTGGTCTGATTCAGCAGGGCTCCATTTATGGACTTATCTAGGAAAATGAAAATATCAAAGTCACGGTATGTTTGGTATGTAGAAGAAATTGACAGTATTGCTTTGGGCCTCCCATCCAATCTATTGTCTTCGAGGTAAATCAGAATGCAAAACTGTTCAAAGTGTCCCGTCCAGGTTGGCATCTCTGACTATGAGGATCTTTGAGCAACAGCAAGGTCAGAATGGCATAAAATGAACTGAAATTGAAATGAGTGGGCAGTTGCATGGAACCACAAGACGGCAATTTTGTCAAGGCAATAGAGCAAAACAATGTGTGTGGGGGCTAATAATGTTTACTCATGAGAGCCACATGACAGGAAGTTGTGTCTAGTGAGCAATTTTTGGCTACTCTGTCTTGGATGCAAAAGGCAAAAGATATCCCTCCCCATAAGGAGAAACAGCAGAACTTTCCCACCCAGTTTTGTTAAAGGAGGAGGCATGAAATCGATGAGTTTCAATCGAGGAAAAAGGCCCTCACCTCCTGCCTCCTCCTCCTGGGAATGGTTTGGATCACCAGGGGATGCTCCTACTGACCTTGCTAGGGTTTGTGATAGTTGTGTCATCCTGTTTGACAGCTGTCTCTCTTTACCATGTTATTGCATTAAAAGCAGAACTTGCCCTTCTGAGCAGCAAACTGAATTGCAGGGTTCAGACAAGGACCTCATTTCCCATGTCGCTGGAGCCTCTGGACAAGATCCAGGAGCCCGGAGACCCCCTGGAGGTGGCTGAATCAACTTCTCGCCAGGTGAGTTGTTTTTCTGATTAAAATTTTACCAGTACCTTAAACAAGTTTTCTTTAAACAAAGAAAAACCACACAAAAAGTGCATTTTCCACAAGGACTCCCAGTTTCGTCAGCACCGAGTATGTTATTAAAAAGAAAATATTACCATTAGCTGTTTCATGACATCAGTAAAATTGGATCTGTAAAGTTATTACTAAGAAAAGTCTTACCTTTCTCAACTGGATCTTATTTTAAATGTCCCTAATCTGCTAGACCACTAATCATCAATTTATTTTTTCTGTTTTGTCCAAATAATCTATCAAGGGTTTCCAATTGTTCTAAAATTTAAGTAAATTCTTTTCTTTGAGTAACAAAGTGAATTCAGCCATCTCTGTGAACTCTGATAACCTTCACCCACCATTCTTCAATTGTAGGTATAGTTGAAGTTGCCATTTCGATGCATAAAGTATTCTTGTTGCTGCTGTCACATGTAAACACAAAGTTCCATATTTTGTTTCCAGAAGTCCCAACAGATAAATCCCGGGTTTCATTTGAAATCTGCTGAGTTATTGCATGTATTGACCTCCAGAATTGCTTCGCTTTCCCACAAGCTCATCATGAACAAAACATCCCTTCTTGATGCTCACATTTCCAACACTGACTCAACACTTATTTCATACCCCTTTGCCAGTTGTTCTGGTGCTCTACACTAACGGCACATCGTCTTGTGCAAGTTCTCTTTCAGACTGGAGCTTAGCAAGAGCTTCCCCCTTTGCCCCCTTCCTGAGGCTTCCAGGAACTGGTTTCTTTTATCTGGGATTACATGAACCGCTTGTAATTGTCTGCCTGTGTTGTTGGCCAGGGAATCTTGTCTGGATTGCGTAAAAGTAGTCAAGACAATGGAGTAGAAACAGAAGGGAAAAGATTCACACTGCCAGCAAGCAGGTGAGTGAAGAGATTTGAATCAGTACAGAGAAGGATGCAAAGAGGATTATTGTTATTATTTTTATCACTTTGCCATCAAATCTCACCCACAGGGTTTTTGAGGAATGTTGAAAGGTGAGCTCTGTCTTACCCACCTTCTTCATAATCATACCCTGGTATTTTGGCATCTCCCATCCAAATACTGGGGTTGGGGAATCAAGGTTGAGGATGGCACAGAAATGCCCCTTGGTTGCCTGAGATGACTTCTTATTGAGGGGAACACTCACCTGTTGATTCTGCTTGATCTCCTCAGTGGCTTTTGACACCATAATCCAGGTATTTGCTGGACTGGAGTTGGAAAGCACTGTGTTATAGTGGTTTTCCTCCTACCTTCAGGATCAGTTCCAGAAGACAGCATTGGGGAATTCATGTTCACAGTCATGGGAGCTCCCTCAGGGTCATTCCCCAGGGTCTAGCCCTGTCTCTTACATTATTCAGACATCTACATGAAGACACTGAATGAGGTCATCATGGTATTTGGAGTCAAGTGTCATCAATATGCAGATGACACCCAGCTCTATCTCTCTATTTCATCAGAGTCAGGAGAGGCACTCATGGACGTAGGTAAGGAGGGGAGTTCTCGGGTTTGAACCCCCCCATTCATGTCCGAAGTCTCACTGTCATGTATTTTAAAACATTTTAGTGCTTTTTTTCTGTTTTTGGTCTGCAGGGGCACATTGTTTGGGCTAGCAGCACCAAACTTTGTGGGATTACTTGGGACTCTGCTGATGATACCACCCAGGTTTGGTGAGTTCAGGGGAGTCCAAAGCCAGGACTCCAAGTTGGGTGCCTCATCCCCCATTGTTTCCAATGGGAGCTAATAGAAATGGGGCTACACACTCTTTGAGGGGTTCATGAACTAATTCGCCAAACCTGGGAGGTATAATCAGGAGAGTCTCTTTATTGATACCAAATCTTTGCGGAGCTATCCAGGGAGTCCAGCTGCTGGACTCCCAGTTGGGTGTTCCCCATCCCCATTGTTTCCAATGGGAGCTAATAGATGGGGGCTACATTTTTTGAGGGACCATAACTTTGGACCCTGAACCAAACTTCACCAGTTCCGGGTGGTATCATTAGGAGAGACTCTAAAGATACCTGAAAGTTTGGTGCTTCTAGTTTAACAATTGCACCCTGACAGTGGCAATTCCCATTTCTAGATTCTCCTTTTAAATCCACCCCTTCTCGCATGGCTTTTAAAGGGAGAATCTGAGGTCCCCAGTTTAGAAGAAGAAGTTTGATTTATATCCCCCCCTTCTTCCTGTAGGAGACCCAAAGGGGCTTACAACTTCCCTGCCCTCCCCCACAAACAAACACCCTCTGAGGTGGTGGGCCGAGAGTCTCAAAAAGCTGTGACTAGCCAGCCCAAGGTCACCCAGCTGGCATGTGTGGGAGTGCACAGGCTTAATCTGAATTTCAGATAGCCTCCACAAGCCCAAGTGGCAGAGCAGGGAATCAAACCCGGGTTCCTCCAGATTAGAATGCACCTGCTCTTAACCACTACATTGAAAGTGAGGCTGTTTCAGGGTGGGATAATTCACTAAAACAGCATCACTTCTCAATGTTGTTTATCCAGGGGACCCCATTCCCTTTAAGGTGGATTTAAAAAGGAGAATTTGGGCTCTAGTTTAAACACCATTGAAAGTGATGCTGTTTGGGGGTGGATTCCAGCATCACAGCAGCTGCCTGGGGGGGGGGGGGGGGGGGCGCAAGACTCAGATTTTGCACCAGGCTCCATTTTCCCTCTATGCCTCTGCCCAGAGGGGAGGGGCAGGGTAGGGCAGGGCAGTAGAGTCTGCCAACCCCGACCTCGGAGAGCTGCTTTATAAGCTTAGCCAGGGTGGGCTTGGGAGGCGGGCCCTAGGGGTGGGAGGGGGGTGGCCCTCCAAACCCGCCTCCCATGTGTTCATACCTACGTCCCTGGAGGCACTCCATGTGCTGGGCCGTTGCATGAAAGCTTATGGGCTGAATGAGGACCCACAAACTGAAGCTGAGAGGTTCTCTGTGTTTTGGGCTCCCAGGTCCATGAGATCACAGGACACCTGGTTCTGGATGAGGCCCCAGAAGAACCCAGAGATCTGGAGAGCCCTGGATCCAGGTGACAGGGTGGCCACAAGGCTCCCTTCCCAGCTCCATCTGGTTTGCCAGCTTTGGCCATAGCATTACATGCTCTGGCAGCCTCTCGTTTGGACAACTGTAATGTGCTCTACATGGGCCTGTGCTTGAAGACAGTCTGGATGTTGGAGCTGGTGCAGTATTCAGCAGTGAGGCTGTTAGCCAGTACATCTGGCCAGACAAGGGACTACGCTGACTCCCAGTGTGCTTCTGGGCCCAATGCAAGGAGTTGATATTAATGTACAAAGCCCAAAGTGGTGTGGGCCCTGCCTACCTGAAAGAGTGTCTGCACCTGTATGTTCAGGTCGACAGCACTGGGGTCACAGGAGGAGGCACTCCTCATGGTCCCCTCCCCTGCCAAGGTGTGGGTGGGAGGGAGGGCAGGGGCATGGAGGGTGGCTTTCTTCTTTAGCCTTCCTGGAAACCTGCTGGTCTGGTGGGCGAGGGTTGGGGTTATTTTAATGCTATTTTTATTGTTGTTTTAATTGTTATATTTCACTTATGACGGTTTAATGGTGGTTTTTTAAATCTGTAAGGTGCCGAGAGATGCTGGTATAAATATTTATAAATAAATAAATAAAAATACAATGTTGGCAATGCACCTGAATGATGCATCAGGGATGAAACAAGAAGTTGATGTTGATCAGAAAAACAATCTGTACTGACCTAGGAAACAAGTTCCATCTGTCTCTATGGTTCGGCCTAAGTCCCTATTTCCTGATGTGTCCCTGCCCAAACCCACGATAGACAAAGAGAATCCCCCCTGCCAGCATGATGCTGGCAGGGGATTATGGGGAACTGTAGTCCATAACATCTGAGGGTCATGATTTGGACACCTCTGCACTCATTGTTTCCCAGTAGTAGCTGCATTTTAAGAGCAATCTAGACTGATCTCCACAGTTTCACCACTGCCTGGGGCAGCAAAGACCCAAGTGAGGGAGAGGTCGAGGTGGCTCAGTGTGGCAGCGCAGATCTGCTTGGTGCATGTAGACGGGCTCTTGCAGGGTTCAATCCCTGGCATCTCCAGTTTAAAAGGATCAGGCCTCTAGATGATGTGACATTCTGAGACAAGACTAATCTGTCTGGCCCAGTCTGAACACGCATGCAATTCAGTTTCCAGGCAGTTGCATGCACTGTAGGTATGTTCATGCAGGGAAGGCCCCCTCCCACTTGTGTGCTGTTGTTGTTTATCTGTTAGGAATTATTCTACCCCAGTCAGCATGTGGCCACCATGCTGGCAGAGGCTGATGGGAATTGTAGTTCCTGAACATCTGGAGAGCCGCAGGTTCCCTACCCCTGGTCTGGACCAAGCATGGGATAAGCACAACTTGCTTGGGGGGATGTGAAATGCCTTGAACCCACCCTGGGGCAAATTCAGGGGACTAGGTCAGCCAAGAAAGAACTCCACAGATGAGTGGGTTCTGCCAGATTAATTGGACTTACAGGAAAGAATTGCAAAGAACAGTCATGAATGCTATGAAAATGAATCTGAGTAGGAAAATGGTCTCTGGCAGATTTCAGCTGGATTATTTGAGCTGACGCTTTTGTAGTCTGAAAAGACTAAAATGAAGGTTCCCCCCCAAGCAGGAACAACGATGAACACGTTTGCGAGACTAGCACAAGGATAAGGAAGAACAAAGGCACATAGATTGTTGAAATGATCGGGTCCATTTCTAAGAGAGTCGAGTGAACCCAAACCTCCTGTTCGTGTTTATGGTGAGAGGGGCAGGGTCAGCTGTCTCCCTCTTTCAGTGGCTTCAGTGAGTCTCTGAGGGCTGGTGGCATGTCGTTTCTATTTGACTACCAAATGCCCTTCCTACGGCATTCCTGGTACCATTATCAGCTCCTCTGTGCTTTTGGCCCCGTTGACGCCAGAGCAGAGTGGTTCTGGCCACCTGCTGCCTGAGAGGCTGGTTCAGTCGCAGAGGTCTCTGTTCTGCCATAACTGCTTGCGTGGTCTGGGGAGGAGGTGGGGCTGATCCTTTGTCTGGAGTAAGAGGTGCCAGAGAGGTGCCAGCTTATGCCTCGCTGTGATTCTGCCCCATGCTGCCATTGTTGCTGTGCCAGCCAGAGCGAGGATGACGTTTCACCAGCATTGGGTGTGGGGCTGCTAGGCTCTGATTGGTTTCAGGGGTGTACTGACTGTGTGGCTCAGCTGACCCTCGTGAGTGTCCTGAGGGAGTCTCAGCCTCAGCCTCTTGGGATTTCTTAGATTAGAAGAAGACGAATGCACTTTGGATTGATATCCCCTTTCTCCTCCTGCAGGAGACCTGGGCTGGACAGTCTCCTTGCCCCTTCCCCCACAACAAACACCTGTGAGGTAGGTGGGGCTGAGAGAGTCTGAGAAGCTGTGACTAGCCCTCCAAGATCACCACCCAGAAGCTGGCGTGTGTGGGAGTGCCCAGGCTAATCTGAATTCCCCAGATAAGCCTCCACAGCTCAGGTGGCAGAGCTGGGAATCAAACCCGGTGTCTCCAGATCAGAGTGCACGTGCTGTTAGCCACTGCTCTTAGCCATTACGCCACTGCTTCTCCTAGAGTCCAGGAATACCTTACAAACAGGATTTTCAGGGTATAAGCTGTACCCAGATGGATAATCAAAGTTCCCTTTGTCAGATATCGATAAGATTTGTTAAACTGCTGCTTTTCACATTTCTTTTGTGACTAGACTCCAGCTGTTGGTGGGACACGACAAGAGTCTTTGAAAGAAATTTTGTTACTCACACTTTACCCTCACTCAGCTTTGTGGCCCTGGTGAAGTGATGTTATTTATCAGTAGCCATCCTCCTTGCCTTATGGAAAGGAAGAGGCCTATACTCCAGTCCTCACTTGATTTACAAGGAGAAACACCTGCTGCCCTGCCTCCCAAACCTCTCCCAGGTGACCCTGGGGAAGGGTCCCTTTTGGGGAAAGCTGGGATGAAATGTGGAGAATATTAGCTCTTCTTTCATGCGGTAATTTCTGGATATTCTGTTGGTTTTGTGGAGGGACTTATTTATGACAGCTGTGACAGTTGAACCCCAGCTTCCTGGGGAAAATGGCAGCTCAAGGGCATCGCAACCCTCTTTGCCTCCTTCCCCTCCCTAGGCTCCAACTGCAGATTTTCAGATACTACCCCTCAGTGCAAACTCCTCGATGCCTCCTGTTGAGTCAAACTGTTACCTCAACTGTTACCCTCCTCCCTCCTGCATGCCACCTCTCCCTCTGTTAGTGTGGGTGGGCTATGTCCAGATGCCGGGTCCTCCTCCCTCCTCCCCTCCCTTCTACATGCTACCTCACTCTCCCTCCTCCCCATGCCACCCTCCCTCCTTCCTCTCCTCATAGGTGGGATGGGCTCATGTCCAGATGCCGGTCCCCCTTGCATGCCACCCTCCCTCCCCCCCCCCCCCCCCCCCCTAGGTGGGGCTAGTCCATGCCGGGTCCCTCCCCCCCCCCCCCCCCTTGCATGTGCGGTAGAGCCTTCTCAGGAACCGAGTCAAATGTTTCTACCTCTTCCTTATAATGTTTCCCCTCTCATTTACAATCTCTCTCTTCAGTCCTACAGCCGTGCCTGCAATTGATGGCTGACAGCAGCAGCAATGTTCAGCAACAAGGTAAACATCTCTGTCTTCTCTCGCCCAAGTCCAGCCACTGACCCCTCCGGCAAGCCAAAGGCCATCCCAGCCCCGTAGTGCCATTTTGGACTATCCTAATTCTGTTCTCACATTATTAATCCCATGCGAAGGCAGGAATCATGGCATATTCGCCTGTTGACATCCCACCCAGAGGAGAGCCCCTGGCTACTGCAAGATGTAATGCTGCTGCCATCAGCTCCATGGAGGGAAGATTTAAGAATATGGAACCGCTCTAAAAGAGTTTGTTCATGGATATGACCACGGTTGGAAACATAATCTCATTCTTTGCTCTGAAAGTCTCCAAATACAATAAGATACGCATGAAATACATGAATTTATTTCTGCAATGTTCTCAGTGGCATGAGTTATAAGATAATCTAACTTCCTGAACAGCTCTGATGTGCTCTTTTGTGAAAAAGAAGTTTGGTTTTGTGAAATTTTGTGAAATTTTATATCGATACTTTTGTGAAATTTTATACTGGAAATTAGTAATTTTAGCAATTTTAACTGTATTTCTTAACCTTGTTTTATTTTAAAACTTTGTCCCGTTTTATATGCCGATAAAGGCGTGTGTGTGTTGACTATCCTAATCTGGATGTGTTGCAGACAAATGTCCCGGGAGTGCTGTCTTAGGGATGCCCAGGCAGGGTTTGGGCTGTGAGCTGACCTGGTTCTTTTTTGTATCATAGTATGCCTGGTTCTGTAGCTTGTGCGCTCAAATACTTTGGGCTTGGGGGGCTTCCAGGTTTTCCAGAAGCTGCACTGAAAGTCAATCTGGAAGCTTGCCAGATTCCAGAATGAATTTTTGGAAACAGCTGTGATGGGAAGAGGGTGTGTGGAGCCACAGGAAGTCGGCACATTCTACTTGTAGCTCTTTAGATCTTGTCTTTCATGCACAAATTATTGGTCTCCAGAAAGTGTACAGGCTGTATTTTTCTTTTGCAAAGCTAGTTGAAAGGGTGTGTGCATTCATCACATTTCATAAGTCATTTGTTCTTTTTTAGATGGTTCAAGTACAGTGCCATGGCTGCTTAGTTTCAAAAGAGGAACAGCCCTGCAAGAACAAGGGAATAAAATCCTGGTCAGAGAGACTGGCTACTTCTTTGTATATGGGCAGGTAAAACAACAATCCGAACAGATTTTCTTAAAGTTGCCTAAAGTCTCCATAGGATTGTGAAGAGTCCCTCTTTCAACTTTAGGTTTTATACAGGGATGAGCTGTTTGTGATGGGCCACTTGATCCAGAGGAAGAAAGCCCACGTGGTCGGCAGTGACCTCAGCTTGGTGACATTATTTCGTTGCATCCAAAACATGCCTCCGACCAACCCAAACAACTCTTGCTACACTGCTGGTAAATATAGCATTTGTCAGATCCCCACTGACAGGACGGTGTGGAAGGAATGCGTGTGGGTCGAAGGGGACGCTTGGAAATCACACTCTTTGATACGCTTATGTGTGTAGATCGGCCTGTTTTAAATCACACTTTTATATATTGATCACTGAATTTCAGCCCTGATCCTGATGGTCCAGGTTAGCCTGATCTTTATTTATTTATTTTTTATTTATCAGTCTTATATACCGCCCAATCCCCGAAGGGCTCTTGTCAGATCTCAGAAGATAAGCAGGGTCAGCCCAGGTTAGGACTTGGATAGGTGACCACCAAGGAGTGCAAGGGCTCCTATTGCAGCAAAGGAAGGCAACCTGTGTTCGTCCCTTGGCTTGAAAGCCCTGCTGGGTCACCATAAGTCGGCGCCCACACGTGCACACCCATTTCAGTCTATTTCATCCAAACAGTCCTGACATTCTTTGTCTTGACTTGTCTTGACCTGTGGTAATTGCTCGTGGAGGCCTATTGGCTACACAGAGTTGGAAACACAATGAGCACCATGAGTTGGATAGGGCATAAAGGTTTTCCGTGTGCAAGGGATCCTGATTTTTGTTCAGATTTCCCCCTAGGGTTGCCAGCCTCCAGGTGGCGCCTGGATATCTCCTGGAATGACAAGAAATATTCAGACTACAGATTTTACTTCTGCTGCAGAAAATAGCTGCTTTTGAAGAAGAATAGTAGTAGTAGTAGTAGTAGTAGTAGTAGTAGTAGTACCCTGTTTCCCCGAATATAAGACATCCCCGGAAAATAAGACGCAGTAGAGGTTTTGCTGAAGTGTGAAATATAAGGCATCCCCCAAAAGTAAGACGTAGCCAAGTTTTTGTTTGGAAGCATGCCCGACGGACAGAACACAGAAAAATAAGACATCCCCTGAAAATAAGACATAGCGCATCTTTGGGAGCAAAAATTAATATAAGACACTGTCTTATATTCAGGGAAACATGGTAGTAGTAGTTTGGATTTATCTTTCTCTCCAATAAAGAGACTCAAGGTGGCTTACAAGCTTCTTTCCCTTCCTCTCCCCACAACAGACACCTTGTGAGGTAGGTACAGCTGAGAGAGTCTTGAGAGAACTGTGACTAGCCCAAGGTCACCCAGCAGTAATGTAGGAGTGTGGAAACACATCTGGTTCACCAGATAAGCCTCTGTCACTCAGGTGGAGGAATGGGGAATCAAACCCGGTTCTCCAGATTAGAATCCACCTGCTCTTAACCGCTACACCACACTGGGTGGACTGTATGGGATTGTACCCCACGGAGGTTCCACCTTCCCTAGACTCCATCCTCAAATCTCAAGGGACTTCTCAACCCTGAGTTGGTAACCCTATCCCCCTTCCAATCCCCCTTCCAGCTGTCTGGAATGGGATTCCCCATGCTCTCCCAGATTAGCCTATCAGCGGGCATTTTGGGCTGCCCCTTGGCCGAGGGGGGCAGAAAAGTCAAGCTTCCACTGATGGAAATCCTCTGATGAAATCTCTGGAGGTATCCAAACCATCCACACCTTGGAAGTGTGTTGCAATGGAATAGTCATTCTCAAGGTGCTTGTGGTTGTGTCCCAGTGAGGCCAAAGTACATCAGTAAACATCTGGTCTTTGGAACTGGAGAGGAGGGGAGCAGAAGCCTTTTACCCATACCCAGATGAGTGTCTGAACCCAGCCTGGTTCTTGCCTTTGATGATGGGCCTGTGTCCCTGACCGTGTCCTCCTGAACACTGCTGGTATCCCTCAAGCCCCACCTAGAGGCCACCCCCCGTGGATATGTGGTGGAAAGGGCTGTCCAGTTGCAGCTGACTTGTGGTGACCCCTCAGGGCCTTCAAGGCCAGCCAGGTGGTGCAGAGCAGCAGTGTCATCGAGGGAAATGTGTCTGATTTCCCACTCTGCCATGTGAGCGGTGGACCAGGTTCATTCCCCACCCCTCCACATGAAGCCTGCTGAATGACCTTGGGCTAGCCATAGTTCTTTCCAAACTCTCTCAGCCCCACCTGCCTCACAAGGTGTCTGTTGTGGGGAGGAGAAGGGAAAGGAGCTTGTCAGCTACTTTGAGACTCCTTCAAGACAGAGAAACATGGGGTATTAAAACCAAATATCCTCCTCCTCCTCCTTCAGAGGTGGTTTGCCACTACCTGCCTCTGCATGGACTGAGAGAGTTCTGAGTGACCTGTGGCTGGCCCACGGTCACCCGGCAGGCTTTATGGGGAGGAGTGCGGGAATCGAACCTGGTTCTCTAGAGTACAGTGTGCACCTCTTCACCACTGCGCTGGGCTGGTTCTCAGTCTGAAATACGAAGATTTGCATTAAATTGGTTCTGTTTTTCTCTGAATGTTGTACTGGCCGTGCAAATGGCAGAACCAGATCAAGGGATAACTGTTATGCCTTGTAAGTTACTTCTGTTTGACTGGATTTCTATACGTGAGTCTTGCCATTATACAAGGTATTTGGATCTCTTGGCAGGCATTGCGAGGTTAGAAGAAGGAGATGAGCTTCAACTGACCATTCCCCGGAGCGGAGCCAAAATAGCCTTGGATGGAGATGCCACCTTTTTTGGGGCTGTCAGACTTCTGTGATGCTCTCCCACGATGACTTCCCAGCTTCTTCTGGTGCTCAGAACGACCCAAAAGATACAGCTTCGGGGCTGCTGGTTTTTCAGCGGGTTGATACTTTTCAGCTTGGTTGGCCCGGGCTAGATCTCGTCAGCTCTTGGAGGCTCAGCAGGGTTAGCCGCGGTGAACACTTGGACGGCAGATGACCCAGCGAGTCCAGGGTTGCTTTGCAGGGGCAGGAAATGGCAAACCACCTCTGTTCATCTCTCGCCTTGGAAACTCTGTGGGGTCACAATAGATTGGCTGTGACCTGGCTGTGCTTCTCACCACCTCTTTCTGCTTAGTTAACTTATTCAAAACAGGAAACCCAACACATGTACTAATAATACACCATCCTCATGTAGAGTACCAGAAATGAAACTAGTCTGGGGAAGATATAAATAGTAGCTGTTCTTGGTAAAGGGGTATCAGTTCTTCAGAAGTGTCCACGTGGGGCAAAAGTAATTGTGCGGAGGTGCAATTAGCATATGCTTGGAATAGGCGTATTTGTTCATGAGTGACTTTGTTCCTGTGGGATGCACAAATAGCTATAGGTAGGATCTCAAGTATTTTATATTTTATTTTAATAGAAAATCAGGAGCTGAAGACTGTTACATTTAAAATGTCGGTAATCTTTGCTAATGCACTTGCAGGTAAATATTAAATTTTGGAAGAAGACAAATGATTCTTTCATGCCCCGAGCTGAGAATGTCTCTATTTTACTTCAATACCAATTAATTTGTGTGCCTGTGTGTGTTTTCAAACAGACTGCTTGACCTCTCCTGTGAACAAATTCTCAATTTAAATAAGTTCCTCTTTCTACTTAGGTCTAAATTAAAACTGAATCGGCCACGAAGCTTATCCCAGGAAATCAGAGATTTGGAAGGAACAAGAAGATGATCAGTGGTTGAGTATCTGCTTGGCATGCAGAAGATCCAAGTTCAATCCCTGCCACCCCCAGTTAATAGGACAAGGCAAGAGTGGGTGATGGGGCAGACCCCTCGGACAGCCACTGTTCATCCGACTAGGCAGCGCCGGCCCTGGTGGCTGAGGGATCTGGCTTAGTGCAAGGGAACTTCACATGGAGCGGCCACTTTCTCAGATTCTGGGATTTCCAGAGGTTTTTCTGCCCACTGGTATTCCATTCCTCTCAAGGGCTGCTGGATTTGAGGGGCATTTACTGATTGTGTGCAATATGGAGGGTGGTGTCCAAAGACAGGACAAAGCAAGATGGAGGAATTCCTCTCCTCTTGGGTGAGCGTGGAGGTTTTAATTCTGTGGCGCAACTCAGGGATTCGGGATCCAGTAGAGCCTTCCAGGCCTCTGAAACCCACTGGCCGATGGCCGTGCCCTGACACTAACGTAGAACAACACCCCTACAATGCTGAGTGTACCCCTGATTGAGAATAACCGTTTAAAACAGGTACAGATTACGACAGTGTTAAGTATCTTCTGTGGAACTGTACTGTGCTACTCAGAGTGCTGTTTCTTGCTTGGCACCGGGGGGCTCAAAGTCCTGTGCTGTCCCGCTCACCTCGGGGTCAAACGATCATAGGCAAGAAACAGTACTCTGAATAGCATAGTAGTACAGTTAAATGGAGCATACTTGACCATGTTGGGATGTGTCCCTTTTCCTTCTTACAAGCTCTTTACCTCATCTGCATAAGTGAGCTAGGATGGGCCTTTTCAGTGGTAACCCCTCACTTACAGAATGTCCTTTCTGGAGTAGTCGTGGTTAAGAGCAGTGGTGTAGCGCCCACAGGGCCAGGAAGGCACAATGCCCTGGGCAGGCGCCTGTGCAGGGGCATGGTGGGGGCGTTCAAGGGACATTCCAGGGTGGGGGCGGGCAGCAATGTGGCAGGGTGCATGCATGCTCCGGGTGCAGTTCCCCCTTGCTCCACCCCTGATTAAGAGCAGGTGCACTCTAATATGGAGAACCAGGTTTGATTCCCCTTCTCTGCCTGCCTGAGCTGTAGAGGCTTATCTGGGGAACTAGATTAGCCTGTGCACTCCAACAACACACGCCAGCTGGGTGACCTTTTAAGAATAAGAGGTCTTCTAGAGTTCTCTCAGCCCCACCCACCTCACAGAGTCAAGTGGTGAGGGAAAGGAGAAAGTTCTTTGGGGAGTCTCCTTACAGGAGAGAAAGGGGTGTGTATATAAATCCAAACTCCTCCTCCTCCTCTATTCTTCTTCCCTTAAGGACACCTGACATTACCCACTCCACTTGCTTTAGGCACTCCAGCCAAAATACTCATGCTAAGTTAGTCGAAGGACTTAATCTTTTTTTTTTTAAAAAAACCACAGTATGCTTCTAGACAGTTTCCCCCCTGACATTTTATGCTACTTAAATGTTTATGCTGTTTTGTTGGTTTAAGAGTTTATTTATTTGGAATGTTGTGGGATTTCTGGGCTGTATGGCTGTGCTCCAATTGTATTTTCTCCTGATTTTTTGCCTGCATCTGTGGCTGGCATCTTTAGAGGATCAGGAGAAAATGCTGCTAAATCACAGCCATACAGCCCAGAAATCCCCATAACACTCCAGTGATTCCGGCCATGAAAGTCTTCGACAGTTTATTTATTTATTGGATTTTTATCCTGCCCTATCCCCGTGGAGCTCAGGATAATTTTTAACTATTTTCAGGTCATTTTATGTCTTATTTATTTAATTAATTTTATTAAATGTCTAGACTGCCCTTCCCCTTTCAGGCTCAGAGTGGTTTCCAACATTAGATCAATACAATGATCACGCCCAAAAAATAGCTTCTTAAACTATTAAAACTGTATATCTGTCTACAAACCAAGGTGGTAAATTGTCCCTACTATTGAACCAATTAGATTTTAATGGAAGACAAATTAAACAATTTATCTGGATAGATGGGGATTGAAAAATAGAGGGATGCTGAGGGGAGGGGGGAGGCCAAGATAGTAACACTTCATTTGCTGTGAACTTCATTTGCTGTGCAACGTCAGTAGCAGGAACAGCCCCAAGAGGAGAGACTGTACCTAAACAACAATAAAGATTGCAAGACCTTACTCTGCTGACTTCAGTTATCCACAACAATATACTGTTTAGTCCAGTTGCATCACTAGTCACGATTGTCCTCAGCTCTTCCCCAGTCGCTGACGGAGTGTCATCTGAGGGTTCCAACTTCCAGTGCTAAAACTTTTTTCATTTTGTCTCCTGGTAGGAGTTTCAAAGTGAGTGATTATCAGGAGTGACTTTACCATCACTTTCTCCTGCACAGCACTAGTGGCAGTGGCCCAGCTGTTGCCTACAAACAATCCTCTGCCTACTTCCATGGAACCATCAGCTGGCCTTTAAGGATCCCTCCTCCCCCATCCCCACTGGCATAAGACCTCAGTCCCAGAATAAAACAATCTGTAGATTTAAGACTATAGACTTTATTGGTGATCAAGGCATAACGAGAGATAGGTGATTTCTGAGGCCACATGGCAAGGGATAGGATCTTTTAAATCCCTACAGCCTTGGACTCACCACCTACAAGGCCAAGGCATGCCGCAGCTGCAACAGAGAGAGAGACAAAGGAAACGAGCACCGCCATTCAGTTAAGCAAAAACGGTAACACAAAAGGCAGGAACCATCACACCTAGGGAGGGCCGTGGCCTTTCCTGGTTATCAGTCTGATGCTAAGCTGGAGGGGGGGAACAGACAAGTTGGCACCTAGCCCACGGCCGATGGCTCTCTGAATGGAGGGTGGGTCCCCCTCCTCCCAACACCGGTCAGGGACCATCCTGACATTCTGCCTCCCCAAAGGCCCCCCTCATGGCCATGGGTGATCTGGGTATGCTCTATGCAATGCCTGTACCAAGCGCGGTGTGCTGACATGTTTGGCGTCCACCCACTCAATTCATCCCCTCCAGGAAATGTATCCAGGCCACCAAATACTGCAGCCTCTTCTGGTAAATCCGAGAGTCCAAGATGCTGCGCACCTCCAGGTTCTGGCGGTGGAACCTCTTCCTGTGGGTGCCATTGGTCCGAGGGAGCCACTGCCTTCTGTAGGCTACTCTGAAACACCAGGTGCACCCCCCCAAACCTTTTTTGGCAAATCCAATTTGGCTGTTACTGATCACCTTAATTACCTGGAATGGGCCCAAAAACTTCTGTCCCACTTTCCGGCAAGCCTGAAGCCCTCTCGGAGGTTCTTCTGCTGAGAGGTACACCCAATCCCCTACTGCCAGGGCGCTGGGGCGCCATTTCTTATCAGCCTGCACCTTATAGTCACGGTTTGCTTTGTCCAGCAACTTTTGCATGGGTCCCCAGGCCTCCCCGGATAGACTGCACCCACCCTTGAAGCTGTACTACGCTCCTGACATATCGGACAAAAACATAAAGGGTTTGGGCTGCTTGCCTGTCACCACCTTGAAGGGGTTTTTTTCCTGGGGCCGCTGTGCACTGCATTATTGGACGCTGTGATTTGCTAATAGGAGCAAGTCAATTCAATCATCCTGGTGGTAGTTAATATAACACCGTAAATACTGTTCTAGCATCTGGTTAGTTCGGTCTGGTCATGCCTGTGGGTGCGTGAAACACTGAGGAAAGGGCTTGCTCCGCGCTCAATAGCTTTAGGAAGTGACACACCAGAACTCTAGAGATAAACTGTCCACCTCTGTCCGACATCACCTTCTCCGGAGTGGAATGCAGGCTTATAGATGTGCTGTAGGGCGAACAGCTGGTCTAAACGGGCTGGGCGGTGGGCAGGGAGGAGCACAGGACTTAAATGGGCCTGTCGAGGAGAACAGGTCTACCACCACCCAGATCATCATTTCCTGCTCATAGGCAAGTCTGTAATAAAGTTCATAGAGATCACCTGCCAGAGGCTCTTCGGGGTGGGGAGCGGCTGGAGGAGGCCCTGAGGCTTCCCCTAAGTCCGCTTGGTCCCCGTGCACACTGGGTAACCCTTAACGTAGGCTTCCACATCGCTTCTGCAGCGAGCTTAGCCACCAGAATTTTCATAGGTGTGTAGGAATTTATTAAACCCAAAGTGCCCCGGCTGACTTGGTGTCATGGCGTAGCTGCAGGGCCCCCTTCCTAGCCAGTGGCGGGACATACAGCTTACCTCCCTTTCCACCAAACACCTTCCCCTCAGCTCCAGCCCCTCGCTATTGCAGTTTTCCTCTGGGGGAATCAGCTGCTTCCCGCCCTCCTTCAACGCCTCTTCCAGGCCCACTGGTACAGAAGGAGGGGCCACCGAAGCGTGGGACTGGCTTTGAGTGGATACCGCCAGACTAAAACACAGAGGGAGAAGACGGAATGGTGGGGGGCCTCTGCCTCAGCTGCAGCAGTGGGGGAGTACGACAACACGCCCGGCCAAGACGCTAGTTTTGCCAGGAAAGAAATGTAACGTAAACTCAGAATGGGAAAATAACTCGGCCCAGTACTGGGGCCACAAACTCATGTTGGAAACACTGGATAAAACTCCCACGGAGGTTTTTTATTGAGGACCTCCCGCAGGACCTCCAACTCTGGCGGACTCACTGTGAGGTAGAGTCGGCTCTTGGGCAGCTGGGCCCTCGGGTCAAGCTCAATTCTACAGTCTGTGCTCTGATGGGGTGGGTAGCCAATCACACTCACCCTCCTCGGCAAGATCCTAGGACAAGCCCTCCCGTAGTACTCTGGGGGTATAAGCCAAGTTGGTTCCACTGCCCCAGCCAATTCTCTGCTGGGGGGGCTTGGTTCCTCCGGTGGTGCCCCTGCTAGATGATGTCCTACAGGGGGGCTTCAGAGAGAATGGACCCTGTCCCCCAGTCAATCAATGGATCATGGTCCTGTAACCACTGCAACCCCAACACCACTGTGTACTCTGGCAATGGGCACAATTACAAAAGAGCACCTCCTCCCAATGTTCCCGGAGACCGAATCAGTACTGGCTCCATCTTGACGGTTGCTTTTTTCCCCAAAGCACTTCTTCTCATCCATCTGCGGAATCCCCTATGGGGGCTGCGCATAAGGTATCTGCCTCAAGCCCATTTGGGTGATTAGGGAGGGGTGCATCAGGCAACGGGTGAACTCTCGATGGGCCCTGACCGGTCTAAGTGTAAGACCTCAGTCTCAGAATGTGCCAATCTGTAGATTTAAGACTATAGACTCTTATTGGTGATCAAGGCATAACAAGAGATAGACGATTTCTGAGGTCAGCCTGGCAAGGGATAGATCTTAAATCCCCACAGCCTTGGACCCGCCCCCACCTGGACTACAATTCCCATCAGCCCCTGCCAGCATGCCTGCTCTCTTCTGCTGATTGGGCTCTTTGATCCCTGAGCTGCAGAGCCATCTTAGTCTTGCTGGCTCACTAGTGGCTAATCCACTGTGAGCCATTCTGCCTCTCAGGGGCCGAAGGCCTCGGGCACAGTCTAGGAACCCCACAGTATGGCTTTGCAGCTTTGCTGACACACACAGACCGCTTCACCACATTAAGGTGTGTGTGTGTCCAAGAAGGGTGCAGGCTTACAGGGATGCCTATTGTGTGCTGCAACAGGGGTGGGAAGTCTGCCATGCCTTCTATATTTCCAAATTCCCTCCATCCTACTTCACCTTCCAGGCTCCTAATCCTTAGTGGAGCAATGCAGCATTCCTGTGATTGGGATTCTCCTGCCTCCCCTCCTCCCCTTTCTAGCTACTTTGAAGATGGGGACCTCCACATTCCTGGAGGTTTGGGGATGGAGCCTGGGGAGGAGCTTGTGGACTTTGGAAAGAGGGGGATAATGCCATTCAGATATCCAGTTCCCACATGTGCAGATACTGAAATCACAGACGGGACACTCTGCAATTCCTAAAACAGATGTTTCTGCAGAAAAAGCAAGTCATTTTTTAAATGAGGAGATCTGGGAAGAAGAAGAGTTGGATTTATATCCCCCCTTTCTCTCCTGTAGGAGACTCAAAGGGGCTTACAAACTCCTTGCCCTTCACCCTCACAACAAACAACACTCCCAGTGAGGTGGGTGTGGGCTGAGAGAGCTCCGAGAAGCTGTGACTAGCCCAAGGTCACCCAGCTGGCGTGTGTGGGAGTGTACAGGCTAACCTGAATTCCCCAGATAAGCCTCCACAGTGTCAGGACCCTGCCTGTCAGTGCTTAGATGTCTTGCTGTGTAAGAATTGCAAATGTTTTCCTGTAAATGCTTTCCTGTTTCCCTCTTCCCTTCCTGGCAACCTCCTGGCGCCAGCTCATCTGCAAGAAGGTGCAAATGGTTCCCAGGTTCTTTGAAGCTCTGTAGTGCAAATGTTGTAGAAACTGTAAGGGACAGTTGGTGTGGGGGGAAAGGGGGGGTGTTGAAGGATATAGTTCCTGGATCAAAGCTTTCTAGCTTAGATCCAGCTTTCTATAGTTTCTCTACGCGTTGTTAGAAATAAACTGCTTTAGGACTTTCCTACGGTCTCTGTTATTTCCACGTTCGAGAGTCTGACACACAGCTCAGGTGGCAGAGCAGGGGAATCAAAACCCGCCCTCTCAGATGCCTGCTCTTAACCACGGGAGGGTTGGCACGCTCTCCCAGACTGCTAACAGGGAGATGACACATGGAGCGCATAAGGCTCAGCATGCTGTTGTTGTGGCAAAGGGAGAGCAGGTATGAGTGTGCCGGGCTCAGAGAGAAAGAGAGCCTTGGTGTGTTGTTAAGAGTGGGAGGGAAATCTGGGATGGCAAAAGGGGGAACTGTTGTCCAATTTATCTCTGCAGTTCTCTTGTGGGTCTCCACTGGTAGTTTCTAGCCCCTAAAAGGTAATCATCATCACTTCCTTTGGGGGGTGGGAGTTAGATCTTTGTATTCTGGAGATCAACTATACTTCCAGAAGATATCTCCAGGTCTCATACCTAGGAGTTGCTGCTGACAACCCTATTCCCCCCCTTTTTTTTCTACATGATATTGTTTCCTGCAAAACTGGGTAACAAAAACGTAAAAAGAAGTAAACTGGCTGGACTAACGGGAAGCTTTTCTATCAATGAAAAAAAGGTTTTACTATAAGATCAAGGAATCTGTAATACAGACTCTCGCTAACGCAACTGCGCTGAGCAAGGGAACATACAGGGTTTTTATAACATTTTGGGAGTGCAACGAATCTAGGGGAGGTACTGGGGAGACAATGCAAGCATTTGGGAAACAAAGGACAGCACAAAAGGACAAAAAACAAGACACTCAGGAAACGTATGATTGAATCCTGGTGAACTCCCGTGAGACTCCCCGCCTCCAAGCGCAGAGTTTGCAACAAGGGAAACCAGAAGTGGGAAAAGTCCTTCCTCTGAGATCTAGATGAAAACTGTTGAGGGTGACAGTATGGATGCACCCCCCATTGCCTAGGGGTCCTGCCAGGGCAGTTCATTGGAGGAGGAGTCCCGGGCAGACAAAGGAAAAAAGACAGCAGGTGTTCTGATCTTTGGGGTGTGGGTAGTATAATCCAATCATCAGAGAATCCAGCACCTTTTGCATGCGTTCATTAGTCCTTTGTGTTGCAGGTTCAGGGTCAATGCTGGGACGAAGGAGACCGCTTCCAGAAGCATGCAAAGGAGGGAACCGCCTAACCTGCAAAGTCTACTGAGTGCCTTTAAGAACTTTACATGAATTTTAAACTACAAGAATCTGCTTAACAGAGATTTTCCTAATTAAATAAAAAAGACACAAACCTTTAACCATAAAAAAATAAAATTTGTTTTATTTTTTCATTTTATGGCTGACAATATCTCATCAGCTCCAGCAATATTCTATTTGTTTCAAGAGGTATATGATCGTATTACTTCAACGCTGCATTGCCTGATCCCTCCCTCATGCTGACATTCTCATTAGATTCAGGGTGTTGCTGCCATCCAGTGGTCTTTCCACAGGTTTGTTCCATGGAACAGAAATCTTTGGACACCACTCATGTGAAGGCTAGTAAGTGTTTGGTTTTCTTAAGGCAGAACGGTGGGCTTATTCCCATGGGGCCATATAAACACAGGCAAGTGCTTGCGTGTATAGCAAGGAATGGCAGAAGGCTCGGCAACCTGGAGGCATTGTGGTCTTCTATCTTGAGAATAAAATGTCAACTACAAATGCACTATTTTATTATAGTGGATTTCAGTCTCCCTCAGAATAAACAAAAGCCCCTCTTTTGTAAACATTTTATTATACTGATATGTGTACAAAATGTAAGAGTGTTCTTTGTTGAATTACTAGCCACTGGTTATAAGTGCATCGCTTATAGCCAAGTGTGCCAGCCATTCATAATATGCAGTTCAGGAATAAAAATGCACACCATAGTCTTTGTTTGGAGAGGATGTTAGGAAAATAAAAAAGAATAATGCAGAGTTCAAAAGTTTTACTTTGACAGTTTTACTTTATGATGCAGCCAGCCTCTGTCCAGGCCAGAGCTTTTATGGCCCTGCCCCCACCGGGTGGAAGGCTCTTTCTCCAGCTGTTGGGGCTCTGCGGGACACTGGGGACTTCCACAGGGCCTGAAAAACTGAATGGTTCCACTGGGCTTTTGGGGAGGCTGGTCACGGATAGTCCACCCCCTTGATGCCCCCATGTACCATCTGGCTCCGGCGATTTGTTGGTCCCCTCCTAGGAGTATTAGGATCGGACACCATCAATCAATAAATATGGGCGGGCTACGCTGTTGCTACTGTTTGTTAAATGAATTTTAAATGGATTTTAATGTATTATTTAATATATTATTTGACTATGTTGTTTTATGCTATATTGTTTGTTTTTGTTGGTTCTGTTGTACACCACTCAGAGCCCTTCGGGGGTAAAGCGGTATATCAAGTCAGTCAGTCAGTCAGTCAGTCAGTCAGTCAGTCAGTCAGACAGACAGACAGACAGACAGACAGACAGACAGACAGACACCAGCAACACAACAACACAACAACAAAACAACAACAACAACAACAACTAAAATAAAAGATAGGCCTGTTCATCTGAAGTGGGCTGGAAGTTCCCAAGGGGCATCTGCTACTGATTTTATCCGAAGGATGCCAGCCTCCAGGTGGGGCCTGGAGATCTTCCAGAAATACAGCTTATCTCCAGTCTATAGAGATCAACTTCACTGGAGAAAATGGGTGCTTTGTTCTTTCCTGAGGCCTTGTCCTCCCCTGGCGCCATCCGCAAACCTCCAGGAATGTCCCAACCTGGGACTGGCAACCCTATTCCCCCGCCCCCCACTGGTGGCTGGTGGGATCTGACAACCCTATTTTATCTCAATTCACACTACAGTTGTAACAACTCAGACTCCATTTGTCCTTCATCAGAGTAATCCAGCAAATTCTATGGGGTAACCATCTCTTGGGGTGAAGATGACTTTTCTGAGAACTGGAAATGAGTCAGCGCCTTTCCTACGAAGAAATGCTGAAGAGTCTGGGATTGTTAGGTTTGGAAAAGAGACGACTAAGAGAGGTCTATATTAAATTATACTTGTGGGGGGAAAGAGATGACAAAGAACTTTGTCTCCCTCTCCCAAAATACTAGAACTCCGGGTCATTTAGAGATGCTGATGGCAGCACTATTCAGGATGGACGAAATACTTGCTAATTTTCTCAAGGCGAAGAGTAACTCTGAACTCGCACCCGGCCCCATCTGGCCGACCTCCCTGTCAGTTGCTGCCGGCCCCTTCCTGCCCTGCCGGCTTTCTTTTGTTTGCCATCTTATTGCCATCTTACCTTCTCCAACAAGCCGTTGAACCAGCCTTGACTTCTGTTTCCAAGAAAGATGACGTGCAGTCTGCTGAGCAAATAGAAGAGAAAGAACCTAAAACTGAAAATAGTGATGAGGAAGAGAAAGAAGGAGAGGAAAAGGAGAAAGCAAAGAGCCTCATTGTTGAAGGAAAAAGAGAAAAGAAGGTAGAAAGATTTACCATGAAAGTGTCCTCATTACAAAAGGAGCCTTTTACGATTGCATCAGGGAAGGGGCAACAACTCTGTGCCATCAAAAGGCTGCAGTATTTCTTAAGTAAGAAAAAACAGATGAACTTCGAAATCTGCACAAACTTCTTTATAACAGACCAGGCACACAGTTGCTTCACTGAATAAGAACATGGGATAATTCAGTGAGTACCCATTTGAAAAAGGAAGTGAATAATACAAGAAAAAGGAAGAAATGTTAAAAAATACAGAAATGCAATGCTGAAAAGTCTATGTGAAGTTCTTGATTTGGAAAGATCAGGAGTTAATAGTGAACTCATAGCCAGAATCTTAAATTTCCTGGTGCATCCAAAAGCTTCAGGCAAAAGCCATTTTGCCAAAATCCAAGAAAACATCCAGTAAAGGAGGTAAAAAAGAATGCTGTAGTTCTGGGACAGCAAGAAGAGCCAAAGGCACCAAATGTCTTGAGATCCTGTCAAATGAATCTAGTAGCGAGGAAGATGAAAAGAAGGAAAAAGACGAATCATCCGAAGAAGGTAAAGAAAATGAAGGGGAGCAGCCTAGAAAATCAACCCCAAAAGAAAAACCTAAGCAGAAGACAACTCCAAAAACCAAAAAGGGCACAAAGAACACTAATGTCAAAAAAGCAGACAGCCAAGAAGAGTCAGAATAGCTCCAAAAAAGAAAGTGAATCTGAGAATAGTTCAGATGATGAGCCTTTCATTAAAAAGTTGGGGGGAAAGGTGACCTACAGATAAAGAACTGAAAGAAACTGTGAAGAAGCTGTTAGAGGATGCTAACTTAGAAGAACTCACCATGTATATAAGCTTTATCACAGGCTTCTTAATAATTTTTTAAAGAATAATAAATGTTGTTAGAGAATTTATGACCAATGTCAGTGTTCATAGAATAGGCTGAGATTAAATAGGCAGCAATGGTAACTATCATATGAAAAGTTTGCTTACTTTGAAAGAAATTCCATTGCACTCATATTTTTCACTGTTGAACCTGGTAATAGGGATTGAGAAGCGATCTTGTTCCAAAGATTTGACATAATGCCCTGTATGCAGAAGCTTAATGTATAGGAAAAAATTTGGCTTAGACTTCTAAGAAAAATAATGTTTCTTTAATAAACTTCCTTGATGTGATTACACCGAGAATTGGATCATATTGAGTGGGTACGTGGTCCATAGTTCTTGACTAGAGTACAGCTAGTAAACAGTTCCTAAAAATAAAAAAGCCCAGTGACATAGGAATAACTTTATTATGGACCCCATTGTCTTGGTAGTGTTTAACCGCACATTTCAGTATTCTTGTCCTGAATGAGAGAATGTACTTTAAACAGGAGAAAATGCTTAACTGTTACCTGTAATGTTAACTAAGCTTGTTTTTGCTGAATCTTTTTTTCTAAATTCAAAAGCTCAGTTCTACAAACGCCTTGGACTCACAAGTTTGGACCCTTGATATTAGCAAACAACTTTTAAAGCACATTTGGAGAAGGCACATAAGAGTACAAATTCTGCATAGGGCCAATTCTCTCTCACCTCATATTTTTTAACATCGCCATTCAATTCCCACCGAAATTTGTCTGCCGACTTGGCCACCGTGATTCATGCAAGGGTCACCTCGAGGTTGCATTATTGCACGTTGCTCTACACAGAGCTAACTGTGGGCTTGATCCAGAAACTCCAGCTGGTAGTGAGTGCAGCAGCAGCAGCAGCAAGGCACATCACAGGAGCCTCTGGGCAGATGCATATACAACAGCCTGCCGCACCGGCTCCAGGTGAAGTACCAGATCAAGTTCAAGGTCTCAGTACTGATGTGCAAAGCCCTGAGCGATCTGGGACCAACGTAGCTATGGGACCGCCTCTCTCATCATGTCCCTCAACAGACACTGTGATCATCCACTGAAAATCTGCTTGTGGTCCCTGGCCTGAGAGAAATGCAGCTGGCCTCAACCAAGCCACTGCTCTTAACCACTAGCCCCAGCCTGGTGGAATGCTCTATCCCATGAGACCAGGGCCCTGAGGGATTTAATGCAATTCAGATACAATTCAGATACAGCTGTTCCACCAGAAATATGGCTGAGGCAGAAACAGTTATGATCTTAGCCCCCCCCCCCCCCCCAGCATCCCTCTATTTTTCAATCCCCATCTATCCAGATAAATTGTTTAATTTGTCTTCCATTAAAATCTAGTGGGGCTCAATGACAGGGACGATTTGCCATCTTGGTTTGTAGACAGATTTATTTATTTATTTATTATTAATTTTATATTCTGCCCTCCCCCTGAGGGTTCAGGACGGTTCACAACAAAGTTAAAACATACATTAAAACATAATTTAAATATTAATTACATAAAAACAGAACCCATTTAAAAATGTGGATGGCGTCTGGCTACCCCCCTCCCCCCTTGTGCCCACGGGAGGCCAGATGACATGGTAGATGTATTTTTAACCAGGCTGGCCAAACGCCTGGCGGAACAGGTCCGTCTTGCAGGCCCTGCGGAAACTCTGTAAGTCCCGCAGGGCCCTGATCTCCCTAATGAGCCTGTTCCACCAGGTAGGGGCCCGGGCTGAAAAGGCCCTGCCCCTCGTCAAGGCCAGCCTGATCATTTTTGGGCCAGGGATCATGAGTAGGTCCTCCTCCGAGGAGCGGAGGGGCCTACCGGGGCAATATGGGGAGAGGCGGTCCCTCAGGTATGCAGGTCCAAGACCGCGAACGGCTTTGAAGGTCAAAACCAACACTTTAAACATAATCCGGATCTCAATCGGTAGCCAGTGCAGATGGTATAGGATCGGTGTAATTCGATCCCTGCTCGAACTGCCAGTAAGAAGCCTGGCTGCTGCATTCTGAATGAGTTTTAATTTCTGGATCATGGCCAAAGGCAAGCCCACGTAGAGAGAGTCACAGTAGTCTAACCTGGAGGTGACCGTTGCATGGATCACCGTTGCTAGATCAGAACGGGAGAGGTACAGGGCCAGTTGCCGTGCCTGCTGCAGATGGTAGAAAGCTGTCTGGGCCACCCGGGTGACCTGGGCCTTCAGCAACAAAGCCGGATCCAGGATCACCCCTAGGCTTTTGGCCGATGAGACAAGCTGAAGTGCCTGACCATGCAGCATAGGCAGGCCAAAGGACTCCGGACACTCTCCCCGACCCAGCCACAGGACCTCCGTCTTTGTAGGATTTAACTTCAGCCGACTCGCACTCAACCAACCAGCAGCAACAGCTGCCTTAAAACAATGCTGGAGAGCATCAGGGGCCGAAGAGTCCATAGACTCCACCTCGTGTTTGTCTATGATGCGTAGGAGTAGTTTTGCTCCTGAGGAAACTTGTATGTAACACATTTGGGTTTTAACAGATACTTACAATAGCTGTCAAATTTGAACATTTTGCAGTCAAGAGCTGTTAACATATCATAGGTCAATTGGTAATCTGTTCAAATTTGGCTGAAAGAATGGGTAACAACAGTGAAAACCCAAATGTGTTAGATGCAAGTTTCCACATGTGTCAAACTACTCATACCCATCATAGACAAACACGAGGTGGAGACTTGAACACATAACTGTGCCCTAAAAAATGTTAACAGTTTTAGCTCTTCATTGCAAAACTCGAATCAGGCTGAAATAGTAAGTACATGTGAAACCCCAAATGTGTTAGATGCAAGTTTCCTCATGAGTCAATCTTCTCCTATGGATCATACACAAACACTAGGTGGAGACCTGAACAGATCCAGGATATGTTAACAGTTTTAGGTCTTGACTGCAAAAATCGAATTTGGCTGAAATAGTAAGTACCTGTGAAACCCAAATGTGTTAGATGGAAGTTATGAGGAAACATGTCAAACTAGTCCTAAGCATTATGCACAAACATTAGGTTGTGACTTGAACAGATCCAATTGACCTATGATATTTTAACAGATTTAACTGAGAATTTCCCTGAAACTGTCCCCCTCATATTAGCAAACCCATGGGGGTGGGTGGTGGTGGTGGGGTTCTGCATACCCCCAAACATTCTGGAACATACCCCTGAGGATATATATACCCTAGAATTGTGTTGCTGGCTATCCTGGTTGGCCTGCATTCTTCCCTTATTTTTCTCCCACTGGGGAGATCTGGCACCCCAATGGTGGAAAATGCTGGGAAAAATGGGGGCCGATGATTGGCATTGTGTCAATGCAGTGATGTCACTTCCTGAACAACCCATGATGTCAGGCAACACTCTAGCATTCACTGAAAACTCTATGGTTAAAGTGGGTTAACAGGCTAGCATGACAACAGAGCTAAATTTCACTTCTGTTCATCATATGACGTGTTCTAGTCAGAACTGCAAAATGACATCACCGGCAATGTGACTGGGACAGAAACCTTAACTAACAGAAACCAGCTGGATTGTCCCATTTACCTGCTTTTTTAGCCATGAGAAAGCAGGAGCCCGGAATGGTGTCAGTCTGGCATTTGCTGACAGCCTTTGAAGCAGAGGGTCACACAGGGACAAGGGCTTTTGCTTCCAATTGCTGCAATAGAACGGTGACCTAGTTTCTCCCTGATTCTGCATTGCTGGGAAAAACAAGAGAGAGCCTGCGGCTGCTTCAAAACAGAAAGAGAAAGAGAAGGATTTCTCCGCCTTGCAGTTTGCCGGAGCCAAAGACTTGCCTGTCTGCAGCCAAAAGGAACCAAGAGCATCACTGAAAATGCTGAACCCTCTCCACCCACCGTTTCATCCCCTGGGATCACCCCCCTCCCCAGATTGGGATCCTTTACCAGAAATCTCTGTAGGGTTGGCAGCCTGCGGGTAGGGCACTGAGATGCTGTAAAATTATACTTTTCCCCCCCATACTGTTATGTCAGGGCAGAAAAAATAAAATTTGGTCAAGATCATCTTAATCATTAGATAATATACTTATAGAGTGACCATTAGTAGAATCCATTTCATAGTAGCCTTATTGACAGTAGTATCCGCAGAGTCTTTCTTTACAAAACCTTAGCTCTATATTGTTAAAAATGTATTGAATCAAAGAGCTTTCCTTCTTTCAGCATGCTGTAGTGTTAAGAGCAGGTGCACTCTAATCTGGAGAACAGGATATGATTCCCCACTCTGCCACTTGAGCTGTGGGGGCTTATCTGGGGAACCAGATTAGCTTGTGCACTCCAACACATGCCAGCTGGGTGACCTTGGGCAAGTCACGGTTCTTCTGAGCTCTCTCAGCCCCACCCACCTCACAGGGTGTTTGTTGTGAGGGGGGAAGGGAAAGGAGATTGCAAGCCCCTTTGAGTCTTCTTAAAGGAGAGAAAGGGGGGATATAAATGCAAACTCTTCTTCTTGTTCACAAGGGAACCAATTTTGCTTCCTGCAAGCCACCTGGTTGCTTGCTGAATTTTGTAAACAGAGATAACAAACAAGGTTTATCACAGTCCGACAGTAAAATGCAAATCCCACAGGAACTTCTTGTTCCTCAGGAATGAGATAAAGACATTTGACTTCAAAGGCCAGGATATCAAAGACATGGGACCCTGTCCTGGGGCAATAAATTCTGAAACCCAAGTGATTGTGTCTGAGAACAGGTCTTTGTTACAGCCTTACATATCATCTGTTGGTAAAATACAAATCCTGGGGATGTGTTTGATGCTATAAAGATATTTATGAAACCAGGTACTAGAAATACTGGGGTTTTTTTTAGCAAAGAAATATGATTATTCCTAAATGAATAAGTATTGCCCAGTATAATTCTGTCCTGGGTATGTAGGTATTGTGTTAAATACTAGAGAAGAGGAAAATATGCATGTTACAAGGCAGCTAACCGTGTGACCTGGGTGACAAACATTTGGCAAGGAAAGGAATCCCCCTTCCGGGAACAGTGCCTCTCTTGCATTGACGCTTAAAGGTCCTATCTATCCCAAGATGTTCTGATTGTGCCATGTAAACATATATCTGGAGCGCTTTGATTGTGTGTTCCTGCATGGCAGTGGGTTGGACTTGATAGCCCTTGTGGTCTCTTCCAACTCTATGATTCTCGGTCCCACCTGGAGGCTGGCATCCCCAGTTGCTACACAGAACGGCAAACCAGCTCCGAACGTCACCTGCCTTGAAAATCCCAAGTGGGTCTCCTTTAGTCAGCTGCAGCTTGATGGAAACACACAGAGATTGCAGCAGCCCAGGAGAAGGATGCAAAAGGCGTGGACAGCGACTTCCATTCCTGTTCTTGGGATCCATTCCTGGAAGGAAGCCAAATCGAAACAACGTGCATGTTTAATTGATGAGAATGTGGTTGGCCATTGAGATGTGCCCTGCTGATGCATGAATAAATAATCGGGCAACATCTATAAAAGTCACCTTTAAGCGTGAAGGATTTCTGCAATAATTGTATTTGTGACTTCTTGGGAAAATGTGCTTTTTCCCACTCAAAGAACAATCTATCTTCTGTGAGTCCCAATCAAATAGAGGAGCTTGTGGCCGGGTGTGTGTGTGTGTTGTTTCATTGCCCATTCTTCCCACTTTGTGGGTGATCTCTTGTTTGATAACAGGCTGTCCTTGCAAGGAAGCGGTGCTGGGGAATGATTAAAAACGGTCAATTAAAATTCAGCTCTCATCATTAATACATGTGCCATTAATTAGAGAGACTTACTCAGAAGCTACACAACAAGACCCGCTTTTTCCATGTGGCAGGACTGTGACTCGATCTTGTAAAGCCGAAGTTCTGTTTCAAGCACTTGGAATTTCCGATCTGGAGCCAGCAACACCTGCCTTTTAGGAAACGGGATGAGGAGGGTGAGGTTCCAAGCATGGGCTAATTACTGATTCCAGTTGTCTGTCCCCTGGGAGAGTTCTAGAAGAATTCAAATATTTTTTTTCTTCATTTCTTCTCCACAATGGGGTCTAAAAGCAGCTTATGTCATTCTCCTTTTCCTCCATTGGATCCTCACAACAACCCTGCGAGGTAGGCTAGGCTAAGAGTGTGACTGGCCCAAGCTTCCATGTCAGAGTGGGGATCTGAACTACTTTACCACACTGGCATAGGGCATGGGGCCAGTGACATAGGTATAGATTTTTTATGGGGTGGGTTTTTGGGGGGCAGGGCAATGCCTCCTCAAGCCCTGCCCCTGACCTTAGTGCTTATAAAAGCAGCTCTCCAAGGCTGAGGTTGTCAGGGTCGCGACCCTGCCAGTAGCCTCCGTCTCCCAGTAAGTTTCTGTTTCCCCAGTTATCCCTGTTCCCACCTCTGGGAAGGACCGCCCACTCCCACCTGTATATATACTGGAACTGAGGGCAAGAACCCTCATTTCCAGCACCCTGTATCTTAGGGCAACACAATTCAATAAAGTTCATTCCTTTGTTTTAAAGTTGACTTTGTCTGAGTGTGTCCAGCCTTACATTGTGCTGGAACTCTTTTCTCGCACTCCACCGTACCCAGATCGTCGAAGCATGGCTGGGCGAGGAGAGTGCTCCATTCCGGCAGACCTCTCCTCCATCGAAAGAGGAGAAGCTTCCCCCCGACACAAGTCATGGACGGGAGTCAGCACCCTACACGAAGTGGGAACGATGCAGCGATTCCGCCTGACGACGTTCCTCGCAGAGTCCCGGGACCCAGAGCGAGGAACGAACCACGAGAGGGACGAACAGCGCCGGGCCTACGCAGCACTGCAGCTTTATTCCTCCGAACTGAGTAGAGAACGAGACCAACTACGGACTGACCTCTAGACCCTGCAACAACAAGTGGCCTCGCTAATGGCCGAAAGCAACCACAAACGATCCTTGCCAGTCATGAGCCCACTGGTGGGCTATGTGGCCGGAGACCTGTTGATGGTCTCCACCCCTTTTCCCCGACGGACCCTTTACCAAACACCGCCCCTCCCACCCGATTCGAATGCCGGCCGGCGACCCCATAGGAACTTTAAGGTGACTTTTGATGGGAACCCAGATGAACTCGCCTTTTTCATGATACAGGCGGGTTCGTACATGGAGGTCCACGGGGCTGGCTTTCGGACAGACCATGAACGAGTTTTCGAACTAGGGACCCAGCTGAGGGGGGAGGCGGTGAACTGGCTGGTCGACCTAGTGGAGGGAGACGCCTCAGAACTCTACAATCTGGAACACTTCCTGATGGCCCTACGACGGAGATTCGAGGACCCGTTGACCGAGGAGAAGGCCCTAACCCTAACCCTACGGCAGGGATCCCGTTCAGTCAGCGACTGGTGACTGCTATTCAAGGACGCTCTCCACCCCAAAATTCTGCAATGGAGCCTGATCAATGGGGATCCGGAAATTCTGATGGAGTGGATCCGCAGAACAGAGCAGGAGAGGCCGAATTGCTACGATGGACCCGCACCCAATGGTCATTGAGCCGCTCGTCCCACCAACCCACCGAAGAGAGGAATCCCTGGCCGGGAACCTCCAACAACAGCCGGGCCAACTGTCGCCGCTTAGGCGTCTGCCTCAACTGCGAAGGGGAGGGCCACTTTGCTGCGTCATGCCCCGAGCGCTGCACTCCAGCCACACCGGGGCCCACCGACAACCGGCCCCGCTCGAAAATTCCACCTCCAGCCACGAAACCCGCCTCACGCCCGCGTGCCATGACAGTGTCGGTCACCTCTACCCAGGCCGCTTTGGACGCATACTCGAGCGACTCAGAGGCCTCGGTGACCCAAGACCCCGAACCAGCGGGAAACGACAATGACCTGGAGTGAGGTGCGCCGATGCCCAGGTCACACCAACAGGCGCAACAACCCGGGTGAGTGCCCTCGCTACCAAGCCGGTAGTGGTCTCTGTCACACTATCAGTCCCGGGATCCCCGGCCACCACCCGTTCAGATGCCCTCATTGACTCTGGGTGCTCACGCTGCTTAATCCACCCCGACCTGGTGGAAGCGCTGGGCCTCCGATTGGTCGAACTAAAGAACCCCATTCGCTTCGAGCAAATGGATGGGTCTTTGTTGGGGGGGGCCTTGCCACGCACAAATCAGAGTCAGTGAATGTTTCCTTTGCGGG